>NC_134490.1:27753943-28053943 GCF_040206685.1 Ascaphus truei
ATATATATATATATATATATATATATATATACATACTGTATGTGAGTGAAAAGAGAAAAAAGTAACCCGTATGGGAGCACTCAGGTATGCAATTGATATATTTGTTTATTTATTTGACACAGTGCAAAAAGGGATGAATAAACAGTACATGATTTAAAAACACTTAAAAAAGAGGCATGGACCCTTAAACACTAATGAACAGCACTAGGGAACAACACACACTGTCAACCCTAAACATGAAAAGGATAGTGACTCAAAAAACACTAGGGAGAATCAAAGTGAATCACAATACAGTAGGTTACTGGGTTTAAAGGCACCTACTGTATACAACGCTAAGGATAATGCACACTACACACCAAAAGGTAGACTTGTCAAAGTATAAATGACAGTCTCAAAGCATCACACATCTGCATTAGCATACAGTAATATACAGTAACCAATGCCTACAGCACAAATCATGTGTAGGAAAGGTGGTAAGGTGGAATGAAATCCCTAGATGTGTAGAGCAATGAAGTTAATGAATAGCATACTGTACAGTATAAAACATAACATTACAATCCACACAGTACATTGCATTTACAGTACATTGTATACTGTAAATGATGCATAGCATTAAATCTATGCACCATATACAGTACTGTACATTCTGCAAATGAATGTTAACAATATAATTGCAAGCTACTCTACCAGTAAATACTGTACAAACACTTCCAAACAAGTCAACTTAACTACAGTATTTTAACCAAGCAAGTAAACCAAAATCAATATATACTGTAAGTAACAACCAGAAAAGACAATTTAAAAACAAACTAACCCTTACAATACCAAGGATTACATCTATCTAATTGTAAAAAACCTTATACATTATACACAGCATTGTTTAAAAACCCCTTCCCCCCTAATGTTTGTGTTAAGCAGATTACACTGAAGGGAGAGAGATATAAAGGCCTAAAGCCCCTTCCCCCCCTAATGTTTCTGTTAAGCAGATTACACTGAAGGGAGAGAGATATAAAGGCCTAAAGCCTTACCTGCATTGGTAAACCCTCCCTGCATTGGTAAACCCTCCCTGCATTGATGTCGTGTAGTGTACAGTATGTAAATGTGGGGAGGAGGGGGGCCCAATGTGCATAATGTACTGTGAGGTCTAACCACCCTCACCCCCTACCCACATACTGTACCGTTACCCCCCCCCCCCCCCCATCCTGGCCATGGCCCCTCACGCACAGCAGCTCCACAATTAATAAATAAATATAAATAAATACATGAAGAGAAATAAATATATACTTTATATATAAATGTGAGTTTATAAATAAAATAAAGAATATTATTTCTAGGGGCCCTAGAACAGAAGTTCCCACGCCAATTTCGCGCTCATTGCTCTTTTTTTGCTCTTTTTTTACAATGTTGCTGGTCTTGCGGCTTTGCAGTATGCAAGCAAAAAGCGCAGTGTATGAAGTCTGGGTGAGCGCTTTCCACATTTGATGCCTACGGCACCTTCCCATTTCTACACACTTCAATACCTGCACAGTTGGTAGCGCTTTCCATCCCAGCTACCATTCTGGATATTCACCTCTCACAGGCCATTCTTGCCCGAGTCTGTCCTATCAGACAGGGGCATTAACCTGTATCCACACCACCTGGACAATTTCTCTCTGTCAGAGACTTGTGCTATTTATTTTATATATTTTTGTGTAATTATTCATGCAAATTTATGCTCATTTCATATGTGGTTTTCAACATAAAGTGGCTGCTGGGCCTGATCCTAACTCATACAGTATACAGTAGCGCTTCCCTGTTTGTTTGTTTATTGCAAGCAAAAAGCAGTTTGTAGTACTGAGTGTGAGATAAATTACTGTATTTATCAGTGTTGATCAAAGAGAGTTGATCAGAAGGATTCCCCTTATATACAGTACGTAGAATTAATAAAATTGTATTATTTTCCGATATCCGCAGTGATTCTGGTCAACCTGACAGATTTTTTAGTAATACAGTATACTGTACTGCAAGACCATGTGTTGTCTACCTTTTACTACAGTATACTGTACTGTATGAATGACAATAGAGTGCTGTATACTTTATAAGGGGAATCCTTCTGATCAATTCTCTTTGATCAATACTGATAAATACAGTATCATATTTATACCCCTTTAGCACCTGTCGTTCCATCCTATGCACCCATTTACTGTACAATGGTGATTGCGGTCGTATTCACGTACTTTATGTGAGATAAATTAACCAGTTCTTTTATTGCTGAAGTCGCCACAAAATACTTTTATTTACAAATACAGTACAATACAATGGTGAAACTTTTCAAGTTAACAGCAATTCAAAACATCAACACACAATAATACATACTTTACAGTACTGTACAGTATACTGTACTAGTATATTTGGGCCTTGTCTTTGGGGGTTTATTCATGCAATTATTAGGGTGACCTGGCGTTGGAAATACTGACACAGTACAATCCTACAGCTACACCACCCACCCCCTCCCTTAGAGTTTTTAATCCCTCCCTGGCCAAGCATCAATCGTCTGGCTAATCCAATCCAAGCCATTGTTTTGTTAATCTGGCCCTGGGCTGTTCAGAACAGCCACTGCTTCTAAATTACTGAAAATATACAGGATAAATATACAGTGATGTGAAATAATCCTTTCTGTGTGTCTGAGAGTGTTGAAAGTCACCAGGTCCTCATCTAGTAGAGTACATTCTCGAATACCTTTAGAATAAAAATACAGTATATATAAATATACAGTATAAATATTGCACAGTATACTGTAATGTTAAATAACCCATCCTGTTCTTTTTCCCTTCATACTGTAACAGTATCCTCATTGTGTCTGCGGTACAGTAGTTCATTGAGAGAGGAGAGGTTTTGTGTACATCATTACTGCTGTTTATATACTGTACATTTGACTGCACAAGCAGATTTGACGAACACAAGGCCCCCCCTCCCCTCTGGTGCACCCTTTTTCCTGGAACGACAAGAAAACAAAAACTTTGTTCAGTTACTGTACTGTACTGTATGTGCGTACTGTATTATGGTAGACCTACTGTACAGTAGGTGGCTGGTGCAGCTTTCTCTGGAAAGAAAAAATGGAGCAGTTAGTAGGCAGTTACTGTAGTATGTCAAACTAGTCTACTGTACTGTATACTGGAACTACTGTAAACTCTGACTATTGGGAAAGCTAAAATCTGTGCCATACTTACCTGTATCATAGTGTACCTACTGTACAATACTACAGCACTGTACTACTTTCCTGATGCTTGTCCATTGCGCGCGATGACAATGGGCAACACAGTGGCAATATGGTCTATATATTTATTGCATCGTTCCTCGGTGAGTACATCGTTCCAAAAACTCATTATGGCTGTATACAACTCGTCCTTCTTGGAGGGTTTCGCCACTTTACGGATGTGGTCCTTCAGCTGATGCCAGACCATTTCGATCGGATTGAAGTCTGGTGATCTGTGATTGGAAAGAAAGGACAATTAGTTTAAGAGATACAGTACACAGTAAAAACAGTGGGGAACATATAAATGGGACACGGTCTACTACACTTACTCCGCTGGCGTCTTCACCCAGTTGATGCCGCGCTCAAGGATATGCGCCGTCGACGCGGTGTGCTTGGGATCATTGTCCTGGTAAAAGCGATGACCATTGGGAAAGTCTTGTGTGATGTATCGCACTATCACGGGCACAATGTTGTCTTGGAAGAAATCTTTATTCATGATTCCTATAGCAAGAAAAGAAAAGTGCTCAATAGTACAGTACAGTGCATACGGTAAGGCAACACTAGTCAAGTACAGTGCATTAGGCGGCATTATATTTGAGAAATTGTACCTTCAAAGACGACAATGCATCCCGGTCCACGCCTAGAGATGGCACCCCACACATGCAGCTTCACAGGGTGTTTTGGCCGTGGCTTCAAAGTTATGCTGCCTTTTTTGTGGAACGCAAATCTTGCAAATCTCTCCAGCGACACAGTAGACTCATCAGTGAAGATGCAATCCTGGAAAGTCTCACCGCTGTCGATCCATGCCTGGGCCTGGAGCACTCTTTTGATTTTGTTTGCGTCCCGTATCATGGGGTACGCTCTGTAATGACAATGAATAAAAAATGTTAGCGTCACAGCGCAGTACAGTTTGCAAAACAACATTTTTACTTTACAGTACAGTACCTCCTGTACTGTCCACTACTAACCTCACACGTCCATATTTCCATCCAATTCTGCGTCTCATCTTCTTTATGCTGCTCTCGGATACAGTCAGATTGTGGTTTTCCTGAAGAGTGTTTTTAACCCTTAATGCGCTCCTCTCATCATTCTCCTCACTTATTCTGTCCACCAGAAGAGTAGTCTCCCTACAATGCAAAGAAATTATATTGTGTTATTAATATGCAGCAATATAAAATGTATATTGTATACTGTACATGTAATGTTGTAATATACAGTAAATATAAATATACAAAAAATGTATACTGCTGTACTATAAATATAAATAGACAAAATATACAGTATACAGTACTGTTGTAATATAATAAATATACTATATAAATACGGTATACTGTTGTTATATCATAATAAATACACATCATATACTGTATATTTCGTTGTAAGATGAATTGCAATATACCAAAAGTGTATACTGCTGCACAAAAAATATAAATTGACCACACATACAGTACACTACAGTATATACTGTTGTACTATATAAATACGGTATACTGTTGTTATATCATAATAAATACACATCATATACTGTATATTCCGTTGTAAGATGAATTGCAATATACCAAAAGTGTATACTGCTGCACAAAAAATATAAATTGACCACACATACAGTACACTACAGTATATACTGTTGTAATATAATAAATATACTATATAAATACGGTATACTGTTGTTATATCATAATAAATACACATCATATACTGTATATTCCGTTGTAAGATGAATTGCAATATACCAAAAGTGTATACTGCTGCACAAAAAATATAAATTGACCACACATACAGTACACTACAGTATATACTGTTGTAATATAATAAATATACTATATAAATACGGTATACTGTAGATGTACACTACAGTTTTCTATATTTTTTTTGGTTAAGTTTTATAAATACAGTATACAGTACTTACGCATTTGTTACCCTTGGTGCCTTTTTGCGGTCTCTGTTTTTTCCTTGTGCATGATAGCACACAGTGCTTGATGGCACAACGAGGCCAGAAGCAGTTAACCAGCGCTGGATATCTGCAATTCGTTGTCCGCTCGTGTACATCTCCTTCATTCTCATGCTGAGATCCTTTGAAATCTTCTTAACAGGCATTGCTGCGAGTACTGTAGAAAGAAATACAAACACAAGAATGTGTATTCGATGTTTAGTCGATGTGTATTCAATGTGCAGTGAATCCACAAAATGGATGGTGTATTTATATGTTAATGACTCACATAACAGACCACCCACTTTCAACACCTGTACCTGGCCACCATGCATAAAAGGTTGTACACGTTGCATAGCCCACCACTTGCTGATCTTTATCTGAGGCATTGTCCAGATACTGCATTGTGCCTCCCGCTTACATGGAGCATCCCCGGTTCTATGGACGAAAGAATCATCTCACCTCTGCTGTGCCTGCCACACTGAAAAAGAGAAAGGCAGTTACCGTTCCCAAGCCAAAGGCAAAGCGACAGGCTAAGGCCAACAAAGAAAACCTTCTGCTGACCCCAAAGGCTAAGGCTTTTAAAACACGTCAGCCTTATTATGTGAAGAAGAAATACGGTACTGTGCTCGGTTCGCAAGACGCATGGCAGCCAACTCACCGAATCCGCAGACCACTTGCTCCCATATGCTTCGACGACTCTGCTGTAGCTGTCCCGGAAATCTTCAGCCCGGCTTCTCCACCCCCATCTTCTCCGGTTCCATCTGAAGATGCTGCTGCCTCTGAAATCAACGGGTCACTGTCTCCTTTGCTCTTGGACGACTCTGCTTCTCTCCCGGAAATCCAGCGGTCACCTTCTCCATCCCTCTTCCACCACGCTGCAGCTTCTCCTGTACCGGGCATCCCCAGGTCACCTCTTCCACTCTCCATCGATGCCGCTTCTCTCCAGGGAACCCCCATCTCATCCTCCGTTGCACCCATCCCCCCAGATCTCCAGATGCCATGCACAAGCAGCTCGTTGGACCGGATCCTGAATGGGCTAAGTGTGGATCTCCCCGGGAATTCTAGTGTGCTGGCAAAGCTAGATCTGCTTCTGGAGTCGGTGCTACATATGGAGCAACGGCTGGATCAACGGATGCTACATATGGAGCAACGGATGGATCAACGGATGGACAAGATAGAGGCAGACATAGCGGGCATACATTATTTGCTCGGTGTTAATGCCCCTGTTTCCCCGACGCTGGAGCAGGGGGGTGACATGGATGTGATGCATGGTACCTTCGACCCCCTTCCATCACCAAGCACACCCCCTCCACCAGAAGATACAGTGTACTATGCTATTGAGGAGGACATGACAACCCCATCTAGACCACGCCAGGAGACAACCCGGCGACCACTACCGGAGGAAAGCTTCCTCCCAGACACCCTACCATTGCCCATCGCCTCAAGTACACCCGCTCCCAAAAGACTTCCTACACCCGCTCGCATACAAACAGTGCCCGACATCTCCCTGTGCGATCTGGCACCGGCGCTGAGGGAGAAGTATAGGGTGAGGAGTGCTGGTATACCACACAAGTATGCCTTGATCATATTTAAACACCATGTTCCCTACACATTGTACTGCGAGTGGGTGTTCAAAGTGAACTATGATGGGAATCGCCAAAAAAATGCCCTTCCTGCCAATTTAAGGAAAAAGATTGTGGAAGAAATGCAGCGCTATTACCCTGTTACAGATCCTGTAATGAGAGGCGTTAGAGACTGCATTAATGGCGTTTTGCGCCATGCAAGGCATCGGCCATGGCTGGAAAATGGGGAGGACTTTCAGTGAGACCATACTGTAATGTTGTGCTGTACTGTACAGTACATGTTTTACCCTATAGTACCTGCTGTACTTAAACAAAGGATACTGAATGTTGTTGTGTGTTGCACGGTTTTTGTACTGTATTTGTAAATAAAAGTTTTTAGTGGCGACTTCAGCAATAAAAGAACTGGTTACTTTATCTCACACACAGTACTACAAACTGCTTTTTGCTGCCAGACTGCAAACCCGCAAGACCAGCAACATTGTAACAAAAGAGCAATGAGCGCGCAATTGGCGTGGGAACTTCTGTTCTAAGGCCCCTATAAATAATATTCTTTATTTTATTTATAAACTCACATTTATAAACCCCGTCACCCACCCCCGCTAAACACAATAAAAAATAATCACACACAGCATCCCCGCAATAAATAAATAAATAAATACAAATAAATACATTTGAAATACATTTTTATTGATAGTGTAGATGTGCAGGGGGTCTCTGGAGCTGAACCGCACAGGTTTTAGGTCTGGGGACCCCGTGCCCCCCGAGATACAGGCCCCTTTAGGGGGTGCCGGTAGCCCTCTGCTTGGTTTAAAGGTCCGATCACGTGATCGCGGCCTGTAAACCAAGCAGAGCAGAGGGATACCGGCACCCCCTAAAGGGGCCTGTATCTCGGGGGGCACGGGGTCCCCAGACCTGAAACCTGTGCGCTTCAGCTCCGGAGAACATCTACACTGTGAATAAAACACACACATCATTAAAGAATCATTCTTTAGCTTAGCGGCTATGCGCTATGGTAAAGAAGCAGCATTTCTGTCTTTTTAATAATATTGTAGAGTGAGCAGGGGGTTCCCTGAGACAGAAATCTAATCTCAGGGGACCCCCTGCTCCTGCACAATATTATTAAAAGTTCAGAAACGAGGCTTCATTAGCATAGCGTATAGCCGCTAAGGTAATGAAGGGGTTAACGCATAATAACCAATAAATACATTCAATACACTACCCACTACCCATGGCAACCTCCGCTGCTGTACAGTAAAACAGAGAAAAAAAATAACACTTTCAAAGTAATGTCCCCTAACCCCTTAATCACCATAGCGGTTATTAACCGCTACAGTCACCACTTGGGACGCCTACTGTACATACCCTCCCACTCTAACCCCCCACCCCGTGAGGCCTAACCACCCTCAACCCTCACCCACTAACTACCCACAAGGGAGGCCTACCCACATACCGTTGGGGAAACACCCCACCCCCACCCCAGTACCCACAATAAAAACAGTACAATCACCCACAATAAACAGCATTCTATTTATTAAATACATTACCCACCCCCTGTGCCCCCCCCCCATAAATACAAGATTTATTCTTTTACATTCAGGGTCCATAACGTAGCCCCACGCTAGTCCCCGGTGGGCTGGCAGGGCACCTGGACAGACCTACAGTTTACCAGCAGCATTCCACAGGTTCTGGAGGCCTGCTGGTGGATCCTGCCAGCACCATGGCGCCCAGGTGGTCTCCTTGGGTCACCGTGAGCCTCAATTGGGTCCACACGGTAGGCCCAAGGATGTCTGGGAGCCCCGGGTCAAACCCACAGGTGTCTGCGGGGCCTCGGGTGGTTCCCATGGGGGTCTGGGGAACTCACGGGTGCTCACTACGGGTCCGCGGTGCCCCCACAGAAGTGGGACCACACATCATCATCCCCGCACCTACGGCTCGGAGGTGCCCCCACAGAAGTGGGACCACACATCGTCATGCCCGCAGACTACGGGTCCGCGGTGCCCCCACAGAAGTGGGACCACACATCATCATCCCCGCATGTGTCACCCGTGGAACCACCAGCCTGCTACCCTTTAGGATACCCGAGGATTCCCCGCGGGTGGTCTCCAGAGGTCCCACGCAAAACCACGGAAGTAACCCTGAATGTAAAAAAAATAAACCTGGCCTATACATTCAATACATACACCCTCCCCCCCAACACCTACAGTACAATAATGTGCAAAATAACTATTATCCAGATATGAATAATAGATTAATTGCCCATTATTAAAAACATTAACTAGCATATACAAATAAATAAAGTACTACTGACCTCATCAATACGAAGTGTCCGACGCCAGCGCCTTCCTTCTCTTGCCCACACAAAACATAGCCAAAACCAAGCCAATACATTGCAATTACATTCAGATATCAATTAACCCCTTAAACACCTTATCGGATAATAACCGCAAAGGTAATTAAGGGGTTAAGCCACACAGGCACGATACCCACCCTTCACCCATGAATTTGTACTGTGGCTTCATCATGCAACTATATATATATATACTGTATATATATACATACAGAGAGACAGAGAGAAAGAGAGAGAGAGAGATATATACAGTATATATATATACACACGTTATATACACACCCATGATAAACCAAATATACAGTACAAATAAATGTAGAAGGGTTATCAAAACCATACTGTTCTACAACCAAACACTTCTCCATACAGACACTACATTAAAAATCAATTTCCTTTAAAAATCCTAACTGATCTCACAATCTACTGTACTGTATATGATCACAAACCAATGAAAAAAGTCACATTCCAAAATGCATAAAATCTATGCACCATACTGTATACATTCTGCAAATTAATCAACGTAAACAAAAATCAATTAGCAATCATTATTTAGATCTCTAAACATTTCACACTCAATCATGAACAATGAAACCATTAACAGATTCACGCCTAGAGCAGAACAATTAAGCCTTTGAAAAAATATAAGTACCGACAAAAATACAACCTTTCCAAACCAAGCCTACAGTACCTACAGTATCCCTGACCTTCCTCAAACACACAATACAATACCAAGGAATAATACATCTATCTAATTTTAAAATACTTTAAACTCACAAAATAATTAAAAACACATCTAATCCAGCTTTTAAAACATCATCATTTCTTACCCTGAATGTATACTGTACAGTATATCTCTCTAGACATATATATTGTACATACATACATACAGTGGCAAGAAATGATATACCACAAAAAAATAAAAATACACAGGTTAAAAAACCTTTTGAAAAAATTAACAAGTTAAATAAAATACATTTCTTTACTGTAGTTCACTTACCATTACTTGCCCCCACCGACTCCCGTTGCCCAGCTTACTCACGAACCAATCCACGATCAGGAACCCATAAAATAATAAACCATTGAAAATAATAAACATTAAACTAAAAATCCAAACCAATCCACGGGTCTTCTACTTGTAATACACCTTCATCTGTATTCTTCTTTCTTCTATCTCCTTCCGGGCGGGGCAGGGCGTGGTCTTCTTTCCATCATCGGCCACGCCCTTGTCTTTTTCCTTCTCCGGAGGTCCTTCCTCCGCGGCGTCTGGCTGCAAAATGAGACGACATAGGCTTTTAAAGGCCTATGACGTCACATTTTGCGTCATGGTTCCCACGGTCCTGATTGGACCGTGAAAACCATGTGTGTTGGCCGATAATAAAAAAATTAAGACGTCACTTAAAGGGAATGAAAGCACAGCCAATCAGAATGGCTTTGCTTCAATTGCCTTTAAGATGACGTCATGAAAAGGCACATGGCCGTGCACACATGGTACTAGAGCCAATCAGAGCGTGGGAACTTTATCCCTACTCTGATTGGCTCTGGTATACCATGTGTCAGGGGCTTGGGGGAGAAAGGATGTGACGTCAATGAAAACCTGTCACGTGGTACGGTAGCCAATCAGAGCGTGGGAACTTTATCCCTACTCTGATTGGCTCTGGTATACCATGTGTCAGGGGCTTGGGGGAGAAAGGATGTGACGTCAATAAGGATAAAGTTCCCACGCTCTGATTGGCTACCGTACCACGTGACAGGTTTTCATTGACGTCACATCCTTTCTCCCCCAAGCCCCTGACACATGGTATACCAGAGCCAATCAGAGTAGGGATAAAGTTCCCACGCTCTGATTGGCTCTAGTACCATGTGTGCACGGCCATGTGCCTTTTCATGACGTCATCTTAAAGGCAATTGAAGCAAAGCCATTCTGATTGGCTGTGCTTTCATTCCCTTTAAGTGACGTCATCATTTTTTTATTATCGGCCAACACACATGGTTTTCACGGTCCAATCAGGACCGTGGGAACCATGACGCAAAATGTGACGTCATAGGCCTTTAAAAGCCTATGTCGTCTCATTTTGCAGCCAGACGCCGCGGAGGAAGGACCTCCGGAGAAGGAAAAAGACAAGGGCGTGGCCGATGATGGAAAGAAGACCACGCCCTGCCCCGCCCGGAAGGAGATAGAAGAAAGAAGAATACAGATGAAGGTGTATTACAAGTAGAAGACCCGTGGATTGGTTTGGATTTTTAGTTTAATGTTTATTATTTTCAATGGTTTATTATTTTATGGGTTCCTGATCGTGGATTGGTTCGTGAGTAAGCTGGGCAACGGGAGTCGGTGGGGGCAAGTAATGGTAAGTGAACTACAGTAAAGAAATGTATTTTATTTAACTTGTTAATTTTTTCAAAAGGTTTTTTAACCTGTGTATTTTTATTTTTTTGTGGTATATCATTTCTTGCCACTGTATGTATGTATGTACAATATATATGTCTAGAGAGATATACTGTACAGTATACATTCAGGGTAAGAAATGATGATGTTTTAAAAGCTGGATTAGATGTGTTTTTAATTATTTTGTGAGTTTAAAGTATTTTAAAATTAGATAGATGTATTATTCCTTGGTATTGTATTGTGTGTTTGAGGAAGGTCAGGGATACTGTAGGTACTGTAGGCTTGGTTTGGAAAGGTTGTATTTTTGTCGGTACTTATATTTTTTCAAAGGCTTAATTGTTCTGCTCTAGGCGTGAATCTGTTAATGGTTTCATTGTTCATGATTGAGTGTGAAATGTTTAGAGATCTAAATAATGATTGCTAATTGATTTTTGTTTACGTTGATTAATTTGCAGAATGTATACAGTATGGTGCATAGATTTTATGCATTTTGGAATGTGACTTTTTTCATTGGTTTGTGATCATATACAGTACAGTAGATTGTGAGATCAGTTAGGATTTTTAAAGGAAATTGATTTTTAATGTAGTGTCTGTATGGAGAAGTGTTTGGTTGTAGAACAGTATGGTTTTGATAACCCTTCTACATTTATTTGTACTGTATATTTGGTTTATCATGGGTGTGTATATAACGTGTGTATATATATATACTGTATATATCTCTCTCTCTCTCTTTCTCTCTGTCTCTCTGTATGTATATATATACAGTATATATATATATAGTTGCATGATGAAGCCACAGTACAAATTCATGGGTGAAGGGTGGGTATCGTGCCTGTGTGGCTTAACCCCTTAATTACCTTTGCGGTTATTATCCGATAAGGTGTTTAAGGGGTTAATTGATATCTGAATGTAATTGCAATGTATTGGCTTGGTTTTGGCTATGTTTTGTGTGGGCAAGAGAAGGAAGGCGCTGGCGTCGGACACTTCGTATTGATGAGGTCAGTAGTACTTTATTTATTTGTATATGCTAGTTAATGTTTTTAATAATGGGCAATTAATCTATTATTCATATCTGGATAATAGTTATTTTGCACATTATTGTACTGTAGGTGTTGGGGGGGAGGGTGTATGTATTGAATGTATAGGCCAGGTTTATTTTTTTTACATTCAGGGTTACTTCCGTGGTTTTGCGTGGGACCTCTGGAGACCACCCGCGGGGAATCCTCGGGTATCCTAAAGGGTAGCAGGCTGGTGGTTCCACGGGTGACACATGCGGGGATGATGATGTGTGGTCCCACTTCTGTGGGGGCACCGCGGACCCGTAGTCTGCGGGCATGACGATGTGTGGTCCCACTTCTGTGGGGGCACCTCCGAGCCGTAGGTGCGGGGATGATGATGTGTGGTCCCACTTCTGTGGGGGCACCGCGGACCCGTAGTGAGCACCCGTGAGTTCCCCAGACCCCCATGGGAACCACCCGAGGCCCCGCAGACACCTGTGGGTTTGACCCGGGGCTCCCAGACATCCTTGGGCCTACCGTGTGGACCCAATTGTGGCTCACGGTGACCCAAGGAGACCACCTGAGCGCCATGGTGCTGGCAGGATCCACCAGCAGGCCTCCAGAACCTGTGGAATGCTGCTGGTAAACTGTAGGTCTGTCCAGGTGCCCTGACAGCCCACCGGGGACTAGCGTGGGGCTACGTTATGGACCCTGAATGTAAAAGAATAAATCTTGTATTTATGGGGGGGGGGGCACAGGGGGTGGGTAATGTATTTAATAAATAGAATGCTGTTTATTGTGGGTGATTGTACTGTTTTTATTGTGGGTACTGGGGTGGGGGTGGGGTGTTTCCCCAACGGTATGTGGGTAGGCCTCCCTTGTGGGTACTGACTGGGTGGTTAGGCCTCACGGGTGGGGGGGGGGGGTTAGTGTGGGAGGGTATGTAGGCATCCCGAGTGGTGGGTGGGTGAGGGTGGGTTAACCCCTTCATGACTGTAGCGGTTAATAACCGCTATGGTGATTAAGGGGTTAGGGGACATTACTTTGTATGTTTTCATTTTTGTGTCTGTTTTGCAGAAGCGGAGGGGCCATGGCCAGGATGGGGGGGGGGGGGTTAACGGTATGTGGGTAGGGGGTGAGGGTGGTTAGCAATGCAGGGAGGGAGATTTACTGGTAACAGAAACATCTATCTCCCTTCAATGTAATCTGTTTAAAGCCCCCTCCCCCCTAATGTGTGTTTCTGTAAAATCTCTCTCCCTTCAATGTACTGTAATCTGTTTAACAGAAACATTAGGGGGGGAAGGGGCTTTAGGCCTTTATATCTCTCTCCCTTCAGTGTAATCTGCTTAACACAAACATTAGGGGGGAAGGGGTTTTTAAACAATGCTGTGTATAATGTATAAGGTTTTTTACAATTAGATAGATGTAATCCTTGGTATTGTAAGGGTTAGTTTGTTTTTAAATTGTCTTTTCTGGTTGTTACTTACAGTATATATTGATTTTGGTTTACTTGCTTGGTTAAAATACTGTAGTTAAGTTGACTTGTTTGGAAGTGTTTGTACAGTATTTACTGGTAGAGTAGCTTGCAATTATATTGTTAACATTCATTTGCAGAATGTACAGTACTGTATATGGTGCATAGATTTAATGCTATGCATCATTTACAGTATACAATGTACTGTAAATGCAATGTACTGTGTGGATTGTAATGTTATGTTTTATACTGTACAGTATGCTATTCATTAACTTCATTGCTCTACACATCTAGGGATTTCATTCCACCTTACCACCTTTCCTACACATGATTTGTGCTGTAGGCATTGGTTACTGTATATTACTGTATGCTAATGCAGATGTGTGATGCTTTGAGACTGTCATTTATACTTTGACAAGTCTACCTTTTGGTGTGTAGTGTGCATTATCCTTAGCGTTGTATACAGTAGGTGCCTTTAAACCCAGTAACCTACTGTATTGTGATTCACTTTGATTCTCCCTAGTGTTTTTTGAGTCACTATCCTTTTCATGTTTAGGGTTGACAGTGTGTGTCGTTCCCTAGTGCTGTTCATTAGTGTTTAAGGGTCCATGCCTCTTTTTTAAGTGTTTTTAAATCATGTACTGTTTATTCATCCCTTTTTGCACTGTGTCAAATAAATAAACAAATATATCAATTGCATACCTGAGTGCTCCCATACGGGTTACTTTTTTCTCTTTTCACTCACATACAGTATGTATATATATATATATATATATATATATATATATATATATACAGTATATATATATATATATATATATATATATAAATATAGCTGTATGATATATATATATATTTATATATATATATATATATATATATATATACACAGTGTATATATGTATACTGTATGTATATATATATATATATATATATATATATATATACAGTGTATATATATATACAAAGTATATACTGTACAGTATATATTTATTTCTCTTCATGTCTTTATTTATTTATTTATTTAGATTTATTTATTAATTGTGGGGCTGCTGTGCGTGAATTTTTTTTATTGGGGGTGAGGGGGGTGTTTGGCCCTCAGCACTCAGAAACACAGGCCAGACAGATTTAAACACACACACAATAGGGGGAGGTTTTTTTACATAGCTTGCAGGGAAGTTTAACGCACACACAATAGGGGGATAGGGGGAGGGTTTTTACATAGATTAGAGAGAAGGCAGGGCGTTTTAAAAGCGAGAATAGGGGAGGGGGTTTTACATAGATTTTATTTATTTATTTAGATTTATTTATTAATTGTGGGGCTGCTGTGCGTGAATTTTTTTTATTGGGGGTGAGGGGGGTGTTTGGCCCTTGGTGTGAGTTTACGACTTGCAGCAGCAGCACAATGAATAAATAAATATAAATAAATAAATAAATAAATGACAATAAATACATTTGAAATACATTTTTATTGATAGTGTACATGTGCAGGGGGTCTCCGGAGCTGAAGCGCACAGGTTTCAGGTCTGGGGACCCCGTGCCCCCCGAGATACAGGCCCCTTTAGGGGGTGCCGGTATCCCTCTGCTCTGCTTGGTTTACAGGCCGCGATCACGTGATCGGGACCTTTAAACGCAGAGCACTCAGCACTCAGAAACACAGGCCAGACAGATTTAAACACACACACAATAGGGGGAGGTTTTTTTACATAGCTTGCAGGGAAGTTTAACGCACACACAATAGGGGGATAGGGGGAGGGTTTTTTACATAGATTAGAGAGAAGGCAGGGCGTTTTAAAAGCGAGAATAGGGGAGGGGGTTTTACATAGATTTTATTTATTTATTTAGATTTATTTATTAATTGTGGGGCTGCTGTGCGTGAATTTTTTTTATTGGGGGTGAGGGGGGTGTTTGGCCCTTGGTGTGAGTTTACGACTTGCAGCAGCAGCACAATGAATAAATATAAATAAATAAATAAATAAATAAATGACAATAAATACATTTGAAATACATTTTTATTGATAGTGTACATGTGCAGAGGGTCTCCGGAGCAGAAGCGCACAGGTTTCAGGTCTGGGGACCCCGTGCCCCCCGAGATACAGGCCCCTTTAGGGGGTGCCGGTATCCCTCTGCTCTGCTTGGTTTACAGGCCGCGATCACGTGATCGGACCTTTAAACCAAGCAGAGGGCTACCGGCACCCCTAAAGGGGCCTGTATCTCGGGGGCACGGGGTCCCCAGACCTAAAACCAACGCGGTTCAGCTCCGGAGACCCCCTGCACATCTACACTATCAATAAAAATGTATTTCAAATGTATTTATTGTCATTTATTTATTTATTTTTTGGCGGCTGCTGTGTGTGTGTATTTTTTTATTGTGGGTAGCGGGAGGGTGGGTGAATGGGGTATTCGCCCCAACGATGGTTGGGGAGGGCTTGCGGGGGGGGGGGGGGGGTTGGGGTAGCGGGAGGGCTTAACCCCTTCATGACCGTAGCGGTATTAACTGCTACGATCGTGAAGGGGTTAAGTGCACCCGCAACCCCCCCTCCCCTCCCGCAAGTCCTAAACTCACACCAAGGGCCAAATACCCCCCTCACCCATCCCCACTACACACAATAAAGCGGGCACGGTGGGTTAACCCCTTCATTGCCTTAGCGGCTATCCGCTATGGTAATGACGCAGCATTTTCCGTATTTTTAATAATATTGATCAGGAGCAGGGGGGGGGGGGGTTCCCTGAGCATTAATCATTAATTTCTGGCTCAGGGAACCCCCTGCTCACTTTACAATATTATTAAAATAATGCTTCTTTACCATAGCGCATAGACGCTAAGGTAAAGAACGAGTGTTTATTTATACTGTATATTGTATGTGTTTTATTGATACTGTACATGTGCAGAGGGTCTCCAGAGCAGAAGCGCACAGGTTTCAGGTCTGGGGACCCCGTGCCCCCCGAGATACAGGCCCCTTTAGGGGGTGCCGGTATCCCTCTGCTCTGCTTGGTTTACAGGCCGCGATCACGTGATCGGACCTTTAAACCAAGCAGAGGGCTACCGGCACCCCCTAAAGGGGCCTGTATCTCGGGGGGCACGGGGTCCCCAGACCTAAAACCAACGCGGTTCAGCTCCGGAGACCCCCTGCACATCTACACTATCAATAAAAATGTATTTCAAATGTATTTATTGTCATTTATTTATTTATTTTTTGGCGGCTGCTGTGTGTGTGTATTTTTTTATTGTGGGTAGCGGGAGGGTGGGTGAATGGGGTATTCGCCCCAACGATGGTTGGGGAGGGCTTGCGGGGGGGGGGGGGGGTTGGGGTAGCGGGAGGGCTTAACCCCTTCATGACCGTAGCGGTATTAACTGCTACGATCGTGAAGGGGTTAAGTGCACCCGCAACCCCCCCTCCCCTCCCGCAAGTCCTAAACTCACACCAAGGGCCAAATACCCCCCTCACCCATCCCCACTACACACAATAAAGCGGGCACGGTGGGTTAACCCCTTCATTGCCTTAGCGGCTATCCGCTATGGTAATGACGCAGAATTTTCCGTATTTTTAATAATATTGATCAGGAGCAGGGGGGGGGGGGGTTCCCTGAGCATTAATCATTAATTTCTGGCTCAGGGAACCCCCTGCTCACTGTACAATATTATTAAATCTCTCTCTGCTGCAAACACATCTCGCCCCCAGTATGTGCAGTAATTTACTGAACATATACTGTAGAATAAATGCATAGTTTTATTTATTCGGGTTTATTACACAGTATACTGTATGGCCGGAAAACATCAGCATACAGTACAATATAATCCATCGAAATCCCCCCATTAGCCGTTTTCTTTTCTGAGGAAAAACAAAATGAAAAGTTTTAATGTACAGTAATGGTCAGCCCCCTAAAGAAGTTCCCAGCCAGCCCCACCAAAATAATACGGCAAAAATACAGTACTCACCATACTGTACAGTATTGTACTAAATTTCCCATTCAGCTTGCGCTGGCGCCGGCCCACTTCCAGTCCAGCTTTCATCATTTTGCAGAGGGACTAGCCCACCTGTAGTCAGCGGGAAATCGCTTAGGTACATGCAAGCTTCATCAAAACTGGCTGCGAAATCCATCTCAGAGTTGTCACCGACGGCGGGACCATGATGATAAGCTGGTGCTGCTGCTGGTTCTGGTTCTGGTTCTGGCGCATTGCTTGGCAGGGACTGTCGCTTCTTATTTCGTTTTAACACGACCCTTCGCCTTTTGCCGCCTCCATTATCATAGATACGGGAAAAACCCTGTGACACACACCAATACCCTCCAACAAATTGGGGCTCAATACGGTGAAAACAGGGGTCATTACATAACCTTTTCCTTATTGCATGCTTCCACAAATGAGGAGTTGGCGAAAATCTGTAAAAGTCATAATTTTCGATAAAATACTGATAAATTTGAACAACTGTTGCCATCTTATCCTCTGTTGCATTTATAGCGGCCCATATCAAATAAGCATAACTTCTGTCAGGTTTTTGGAACACGGGCTCCACTTGAACACTCATGTCTCTGTAGAATAGTGTAAGTGAAAATGATCTTTGTCTTTATTTAATACATTACTGTATGTAAAGCCTAAATTGATACATTTTTTTGCAACTATTCCTTCAGTCTCAAGGACAAGTTACACAATAGCATACTGTACTGGGATAAAGTAACTTTTTTTTGGAAACGAAACAACTTGCAAAGGCCACACATTACTTAAGTCATGAGTTTATGCCATCTGGTGGACAATCGAAACATCGCAGCCTAGTAAATCATTCTCATTATCATTTAACAGATCAGGCCCCCGTCAGCCAGGCATGAACCGTGGCTGGGAAGGCAAACGCAACGAAGCATGCAAGAGGTGAGCAGCGGCGGATTCCAGGTTTCTGCCAGGTACAAACCAGGCATTTGCTCGAATAAAGTGTGTCGGTGCAGTAGTTCCTTTCTGGAAACTTCCAGGTCTGTGCGGCAGCTGTTGGTCTCATGATGAGAGGCATCCAGTGCTCTGCGGAGTGTCTGAACCTCTTTCTAAGATACGTCCACCTCTGTCTGGACACTGTTGACCTCCTGTTGTGAGGCATTCAGCTCTATGCGAAGAGTGTGAACCTCTTGCTGGAAGACTGTCATCTGCTTCAGTGCCTCCTCATACTTCCGCTTTAGCGTAGCCATCATTTCATCAGATTGGCTCTGCTTTTCATCCATGGCGGAAATAGTAGCATTTGCAGTATCTAGCTCAGTCTTGAGATCGTCCAATTCTGTCCTGGCTGCAGAGTACATTGCGAGCACCGTCTTCTGTAACTTAGCATTATCTTTCAGTAGCTCCGTGTAATCATCTTTCTTTTGTTTCAATTGTTCACGGAGTATATCACAGTCACGCCTGGCATTTTTCAGGGCATCCTCAGGGCTGGTCAAGGGATCGACACTCACTGGTTCCGGCTCCGCTTCCCTGGGATGGTTGGTTGAGAATTTATCACTGTTGGCACCAGACAGACACTTCTTTGGGGTACACGACTTCTGCCTTGGGCCCTCTGGATATTTGGTTATCCGCAGGACGAGTTCTCCATTTTCTCTAGGCT
This sequence comes from Ascaphus truei, assembly GCF_040206685.1. Classification (NCBI taxonomy): domain Eukaryota; kingdom Metazoa; phylum Chordata; class Amphibia; order Anura; family Ascaphidae; genus Ascaphus; species Ascaphus truei. The sequence goes on from NC_134490.1 coordinate 27,773,482, forward strand.
GCAGGGCATCTCGGTCCCCCTTTTTCTCCACAGGGTCTGCGGACGTGTCTGTTCCTTCCACGGTAAGTGAAGAACTGCTTTTCTTTTTCTTTTTCCGCCTTTTTGTTTTGGATGACTCCGTCCCATCAGGAATACAGGGGTATCCTTCTTTATTTAATACTTCAACAGCTTCATTATATACGCCAGGCTTTTCTTGCAGTTGCTTTAGCTGACAGAAATATTGGGTGATCTGCTGCTCCCGCTCTTTCTCTTGTCGACCATATTCGTCATCATAGAGAGCGGTCTTTTCTGTTCGTGCCGAGTTCAGGCACCCCCACCATTCTTGGGGTGTTTTGTGGGTGTGACTCGGTTCGGGTTCCCCGTAAGAGATGTCTTCCTCCTTATTGGACTGGAAGGGCCACTCTTCCGTGGGGTAGGGTTCATTACAGGAACGCTGCATCTTGTCCTCCATTTTGGGGCTCTCAGGTGTAGTTTTCTTCCTGACCTCAGGAGGCGCTATTGCAGCTGTTGCCACTGTATTTGCTAGAACCCCCAACTGTGGTAGTCCTACAGGTGGGCATATTTTGCTTGTAGAGGTCATAGCTCTCACAGGCATCTCTGTAGACTTTTTCTTTCTTGGATAAGTTTTACAATATCAGCAGTACTGTAGTGAAATAGGTGAACAAAAGAAAAGTGCGCAACAACAATATATAAATAACGTGATGAATGTGATACAATTAAATAGGTGACCTTGTGTATAGTATGAATATTTATGGAGCGTCTGCAGCAGTGACACCAGGGATGGCTCTGGTCCCCCCTAAATGCACACAAAAAAACAAGAAACACAGCGCACAACGCTCATAGTGCATTAAATGATATCTTTAGTAACCAAACTTTGGTTACTAAAGATATCATTTAATGCACTATCAGCAGTACTGTGCATGCATTTTCTCTCATCAGATATACAGGATGTGCAGTTGCTAGGTAAAACGTCTATTTGCTTTACACCATTTACTTGCTAGGTATAATCTCCTTAGGTATGCTGGTTGTGTAGTTGCTAGGTAAAAACTTATGTTTGCTTTACACCATTTACTTGCTAGGTGCAATCTCTCTGCTTCAGCCAAATAATGTGATTTTCTGCTTGAGTTCAGTCTCAACTTTGGGTATTATGACATTCACTCTTCACACTTTGGGATACCTTTTACACAGTTCAGCAATTCCTTTTTTTCTAGTAGGCAATTTTACCCTCAGCACTTGTTTACTGAAAATTCCCCTGCTTCAGCACAGTTTTGCATCAATTTTCACATTTTTCTGCATATATTCCATTCACAACTGGTAGTCCTATGCGGTGTGGCAGCCTTTACTTGCAGAATCAGTACCGTTCATGGGTCACCATCTGTATTCACTGCTTCAGCTAACCATTTGAAAACAACAAACGCCTATCCCTTTCAAGGGTTTCCTCTGTGTCTTGCAAGCAGCCTCTTCTGGTACAGTAGACTCAAGTCGTCTGTCCCCATGTCAGTCTCACAAGTTGTGAGAGTAAGGGACAATCTCTGCTTTTTCTCTAAGTTCAGCTCAGGTGTGATCTAAGGAGTCTCCCTTCCTGTCTCAAAATACATGCTTTTCTAAGCAATCTAATCAGGCAGGTGGTGTTTATTAATTGACTACCAGCAGTTAACCACCACACTGCTGGATTCGAGGTACATGACATGAACAGGGATAACTCCCCTGTTACACTCCTCCTTTTACTCCATATCACCTCTCCCTATAACTCATATGGCTCCATATAACCCCTCTCTATAACTCCTCCTATTGCCCCATATAACTCACCCATATAACTTCTTCTATTGCCCCATATAACCCCTCTCGATTAACTCCTCCTATTGCCCCATATAACTCCTATTATCCTATTTAACCCCTCTCTATAACTCTTCCTATTGCCCCATATTACCGCTCTGTATAACATCTCTTACTCTTGTTCTGTGATGATCGATCTCTCTCCCCTTCTCTCTGTACTCATCTCTTTTCCTCTGTTCCCACCTTTCTCTCACTCTTCTCTCTCACTGTTCCCCCCTCTCCAAGTCCCCCCTCTCTCTATATTCCCTCCTTGTCTCTCTCTCTCTATTCCCTCCCCTTCTCTCTCACTGTTACCCCCCATCCCCCGTTGTCTCTCTCACTGTTACCCCCTCCCCGTTCTATCTCTCACTGTTTCCCCCATTTTATCACTCAGGCCGCGTCCAGGCTGAGAGCGCGGATGCATGCGCGCTTGAGCGCTGCACGATGAATCACGTAATGTCAATATGATCATCTATAGTGTGCACGTGCTCGTGAGCGTTCCATGGAGAGCAGCTTGATGAGACAAATAACTTTGTATTTGCCGCGCGATGGCCGGGTCACATGAGCGGTTCGCCCAATGAGTGCAAACCAGCTCTATGATGTCATGGCCACCCCACGCGCAACAACAATTTTTAAAAGGCCAGGAATTGCTCCAGCTTCATCAGCCTGTAATATCACGGCGCTTGAGAGCGAGCACGCATGAACGAGGCCTTACTGTTTCTCTGTCTCTCTCTGTCTCTCTCTGTCTCTCTCTGTCTCTCTCTGTCTCTCTCTGTGTGTGTGAGTGTATATGTATTGTGGCAGGATGACCGTGGTTAGTGAGGAGGCAACACAATTCTTCCGGTGAAATAATATGGTGGTGGTTTTAATTGTCCAAAAAAATAACAAAACAATGGGTGCTCTGTCCCTTTAAGTAAAACAAAACATCAAAGCAAAAGCCTATCCCCGTTAGGGGAACTAACTAAACAAAAGTTGTCTATCTACCTGGCTGGCTTGCTAACCTAGACCAGACCAACAATGTTCAGTAACACCAGTTGGCTCCTTACCTGGGAGCATAAGGCCCGTAATATAGTGGGTACGCTTGCTGCGGCTATTATAGTTGGCTGTGGTTAGCCAGCCATTGTATGCTAGGGCCGCGTGCGCACAGTAGTGAGCGTGGAGCCGGCCGACAGGGGGGAAAGATTCAGAAAAGTATGTATTCGAGCTGCTACCGCCGCTGTAATGTGTGTGTATATATATATGTATGTATATACAGCTTAACCCCGTTATAGCGCGGTCCTCGGGGGCCACCCACGACCACCGCGTTATAAACGGGGTCGCAGAAAAAAAATGGCTGCCGAAAAATTATTTATTTTTTTAAGGTTTTTTTGTGGTGGTACCGCGTCTGCCGGAGGGGGAAAGCTGAGAACTCTCCCAGCATTCCCAGACCCGGTGGGGCAGCAGCAACAGCACAGTGTGCTGTGAGTGTGTGCAGTGTGCTGTGAGTGTGTGCAGTGCGCTGTGAGTGTGTGCAGTGCGCTGTGAGTGTATGCAGTGCGCTGTGAATGTATGCAGTGTGCTATGAGTGTGTGCAGTGTGCTGTGAGTGTATGCAGTGTGCTGTGAATGTATGCATTGTGCTGTGAGTGTATGCAGTGTGCTGTGAATGTATGCAGTGTGCAGTGAGTGTGTGCAGTGTGTGTGCAAAAAAAAAACTTAAATTTTTTTTTTTTAAATTCGGGGTCCACGCTCAAACCACGTTATAAGCGGATCCGCATTATAGCTGTGTATATATATATATATATCTCAACATTGCACAATAAAAATAATTTTTATTCATACTGTACAACATGTAAAATATATATATATATATATATATATATATATATATATATATATATATATATATATATATATATATATATATATATATTTTACATGTTGTACAGTATGAATAAAAATTATTTTTATTGTATTAGTGTATATATATATATATATACACATACACACAGTACCTTCCAAGACTGTCACTCACAGCAGCACGGACCCGTAAACACAAAAAGTGTGCGGCACATGCACACGTGTTCGAAAAGGCGCGCGCGCGCCCACAATATTACGGGCCTTATTCCCCTCGGGATAGCATAAATATGAGCAGTCTGTGCCTGTGCCTGTGAGACTGCTGCCCCAGAGGCATTTCCTCTTCCTCATTTAAAAGCAGGTGAGCATACTCAATTAGGATCACCTGTGGACTGCTTAATCAGCTGGGTTAACTCCTCGTATACTGAAAAGCAGGCATACTGCCACCTCGGGCGCGCGCGTGTGTGGTGGGTAAAATAAAGTGACAAAAACCCTTCACAGTGAAGCAGATTGCAAATGGAAATATTACTGTCTGCAACCCCGCCTTTCACCATTATCACCCAGCACACAGCGCACTGCAGCAAGGGATTCTGGGAAATGACATGCAAATGAGCATACGGTAATATTTCCATTTCCATTTGCTATATATATATATGAAAGTGGTTTGAATAAAATGTGTTTCTACATAAATTATACATGAGCATATTGGTTCTTAATAAATATAAAGAGAGATATTTATAATGCATTGTAAATCCTGCTTGTTCTCCTTTCCTATTGTATTTTTCAGGTGAAAACACACATTTATATCATTTTTAAATGCAAACTCGACGGTCAAATTAAAAATGAGGTATATTTCAATCCAATAAATGGCCATTCGGTTAGACTACCTGCAACTTTACAGAATGAATATATTTTAACTGTGGATGCCCCTGGTAAGATATGTTTATTTATTATTACTAATGTAAATATGTTTTTCAGGGACAGATATGCATCTTGTTTTCAAACAAGTCATCGGTCATTCTGGATAGAGCCTAACCCAGGGGTGCGCAGACTGGGGGTGTGCACAACATTTTCTAAGGGGGGCGCCGTTTAGCGGGCATGAGCACGTATATCGCATCGTGCTTGATCGACCTTTGTTTCGCTGTTGTTTGAGGGCAGGGGGCGGGGGGGTGCTTCTAATTGCACACATGAAAAGTGTGGTGCGACTTAAACCGTTTGCTTACCCCCGGCCAAACCCATTATTTAACAAAATCAACCATAATGATAGAAATTTGTAACATAGAATGAAAAGGAGTTTGAAGGTTGCCTATACAATTATACAGGGTATCAGCAGTTTGACACACAGGAGCCTTTTCATTAGATAATTAATAATAACTTTTTTTTTCATATAGCACCTTTCTCCCAATGGGACACAAAGCACTTCACGATTACAGTGTAGTACGTAGGAATTTTTACAGACACAGTCCCTGCCTAGATGAGCTTTCAATGTTTTTTGTGCTTGATGCACAGGGAGATAAAGTCACAAGGAACTGACACTGGGACTTGAACCAGGCTCCCCCTGATTCAAATCTAGCATCTTTCTTTACAGTCAAGGTCTTTACTCACTGAGCCACTGTGACGATAGCCTGTCACAGGTATTAAAGGTTACACAAATCACTGGGCTGAACTGAACGAGTCTTAGATATAATAAAGTATATTTATTCCTTTGGATAGGTGAACACACGAATAATACAGTAACAAACAAGAAGTACACTTATTTTGGGGTTGGGGAATGAGAAGTATGAAGCATAGCAATTCTCTCGCAATCAGGTAGCATTCAGATGATATTTTGAAGACAAAGGATAAAGGGGGAACACAGTTTATAAACCTTTTGTGCCCTATCCTTAACATTGAGTACCGTGGATTGGTTTTCAATTACCTCTAGCCACTCGTTAACGTGGGAACACTTTTTGACACATGCCCCCCCTGCTAGTTGGTACATGCGCAGTAGAGCTCTGGGGTCTCATTTCTATAAGCCCTCCTCTACATCAGGAATGCCAGCTAGTCTACCAGTTTGGGATCCTGGCAGGATATTCTTTGTTTGTGAGGTGTGAAATGGAACACTTGAAGACTGCTCTGGTTTGAGTAATCTCCGCCCTCATGCAAACAGTGGAGGTGACAAAATCCTTTGAAACATACTCAGGTCCTAGACATTGGGTCGCCTTTCTGGCCATATGCTACCCTGGTATGCAAAGGAATTTCCTCTGGGTTTTACCCATACCTTGAAATACAGTATGTTGGATAAAACATGAACATTTTAAAATATCCAGTTCCTTTGGGTCCAGCAGGTCCAAACTCCCCAGTTCTCAATGCCGGAACTGGGACACCCTATGGTCCAATTTGCGACTTGCTACGACCTTAGGAACTGGAGATACACAAATACACTTAAAACCGTTTCATATTTTAATACACAAATCTCCGCTGTAAATTAAATCACGTTTTTTCACTAAATCCCCATTGAAAACAACGGGCTTTGCCGCCATAGACTTTCAATGGCAAATCGCCGCCGTTGGCGGCTATGGGAATCCCCGCCATAGACTTTCAACGGGGCGATGCCGCCGTTTAAGTCAATGGGGTTTTTCCACCGTAGCCGGTCAATGGGGTTTGGCCACCGTTGGAGTCTATGGGAAAAATCCCGAACTTTCAAGGGGGTCCACACTCCGTCGGGTTGGTCCAAGAGGGTCAAGGATGGTTCTGCAGCGATGCCGGAGCAGTGGCTACAGATACCCCAAACCCTGATCCTCTGGGCCCTCCGGAACCGGAGCTATGGATTACCAAATTTCAGCTTTTGACACTTAGCCATTTTCCTGAGCTGTTTCTGCCGCCGCCAGTGGAACCTATGGCGCGGCCCGCTCTTCTCGGTTCGACCCTTATCGGGGGTCCAGGATACGGGGACCCGGTTGTGGTCGAGTGGGGGGAGGTCTAGGAACTAGGGACAGAAAGAATTTTATTTCTAGGTGCCCTAGAACTGTTTATTCCCACGCCACTTGTCGTTGAACTTGACTTGTAAGTGATCAAAGCTCTCCTATTGAAAATGTATCCGCTTTGCGGTTAAGCGGTTTGGACGGCAGCCAACTCGTTCCTGGAAAGCTCTTTCGAGGATTTCTCCATTGAAGTCAATGAGCCCATTGACTTTCAATTTGAAACCGCTGCTCTCCCTCTCGGACGCCATCTGCTGGTCTTCTCAGGAACAGGACCCGACAGCAAGATTCGCCATTGAAATACATGGAGTTCCAATGGCGGCCTATGGGCGCCTGCAAAATGGTGCCTGAAAAGGCGGGAAAGTTACACAAAGGGCTATAATCACTATACAACTATTAACCCTTGTGCTCCCGGATGGATCCCAGTGTGTGTGTGCTGCAGACACGGATTAACCAGATGTTGCAATAAAACAAGGGAACAGGGGAATACACATTTACATGTCATAACAGGAGTTAAATCATAGTTCTGGGTCTCAGCCCAGTTAACCCCTTGTCTCCCTGGTGAGGTCAGGGGATGGCCAAATCGGGTGTAACCCCTTTAATCCCGGGCCACCCCCTTTCTCCCTCTACAGCCGCTCCTTCTCCATTTGTGCAGAGAAACACAAGTTACAGTAATTAATCTATAGTTTTCCATGTCCAAATCATGCAAAAACTGGCTTTTAGGTCAAGATTTTATTTTGTTTGTGTTAAAAAGCTCTCTTTCCCGATATACTGCTAGAATACTTAACCCATTCAACTTAGGGTGAGAATGAAATCATTGACATGGTTGCATATTTTTGCATGCATAATGCATATAGGTTAAGTATTTCAGAGCAAGATAAGGGAAGAAGATATTACTATAAGGAACACCCCCTCCTTTCCCACAGCTCTCCTTGATGCAAAGTGCAAGCAAATAGGATGTTTGATGTAGATACCTTTTGTGTGTGTATATAATGGATAATTCCTAATGCATACATTGAAAACTCACAATTAGACGTGCAATTTTATTTAAAAAAATGAATTTGCTATTGTTTTTGTGTTTGGGCTAACCTGGTAACTATACTAATTGACATCACATGAATGTATTTAGCATATTTCAATTAGTATATTTCCCCGGTATCTCTCATGTTACATATAAGCAACTCAATTTGGAGGTAAATAAGTACTCAAATTGATGTCTCTCACCATTTAAGTTTGCCATCCTAATGAATAGCTTCCTTTGAGGTAAACCTAATATATTTATCTTCTGTACAGATTTACCAGCCGGAATTGTATTTCTTAAAGTTTTCTCAGGCGATTTAATAATATGTGAGGCAAAAATCACCTATTTTACCGACATGGAAGAAATTAGTAATTTACTGGAGAGTGCGACAAATCCGGTAGAATTTATGTGTCAGGTAAGCGGTGTGAGATGTTTAACTGTTTGTTTTGTAATAACATAAGGCTTCTTTTGAAATTCCCTTGCAAGTATTCTTGTCCAGGATAAACAATATGGCCAATGGAGTTAGCCTTACTCTGGCAGCCAATAGGAAGCCGTGACATTAACGTCAGGTGACAATACAGCTTCTGATTGGGTAACCTTCCCTTTTGTTTTTTTCTTTGCTAGTTCTGGGAAAAGTACAAAAAAAGATATATCTCAGCAGTCGGGGATCTTGCTGTCGCTGTCCATAACCACATACTAAGGCCATGTGCATTGTGGGAGCGATGGCGCGCGCAGCGCGAACAAAATGCAGCAGCTCTATGGCAGCGATTTTAGAGCAACCGCTCAGCAACATTTTGAGCCAACAAACGTTTTTGTTTTTTTTCGTGACGGCCGTGTTACGTGAGGGGTGTGGGCGAACCAGCCAAGTGACGCGTCCGCCACGGCTCCGTCCCATCACGAGCGATCTGAAGTCCACAGATCGCTCAGGCGACAGGCGCTCCATTGCTCACCCGCTATATGCGAGGCCTTAGCGTTATACACAAGCATTGAAAAATGCAATAATGCAAAATGTTTGCAATTTTGCCGGCCTTTGTCAAGTGATTAACTAAACATTTTCCCATCATTGTTTATAGGATACCAGTGTGTGAGTGACCAAAACAATGTCTTATCTATTCCCGATTAAGTGTAGTAATAGAAGAGCAATTTATAGTGAATATTTGGTCGTTAAAACAGGATTGTTTGGAAAGCTGTACACAGGGCAGCACAACCTTTTTAAACGTAAAATCCCTGTTCGTTTGCAAAACGACATTGCTTTGAAAACCGTTTATTGCATATTTATTTCCTAAACAAATGTAGTTATACTTGTAGAAAATATTTGACTGTTTTGTTTTTTTGGGGGGGAAATGAAGAACATTGTATTTTCCGCTCTGAATGATTTGAGGTGAATGTCGATGAAATGTTTACTCAACCTTAAAAGATTAATTCATGCACTTTTTTAAATTTATTATTTTTTGAACATAGGTTTGAAGTAGGGGGTCTCCGGAGCCGAACGCCTTTAATTTCAGCTACAGGTACCCCTGGCTTCCTGAGATAAAGACCTTCAAAGCGGGTGTCTCGGCGAAGTTTAAAGTGCCCGCGTCACGTGGGCCAATAGGAAGCCGAACCTCATGACGTCACGGCCTTCTATTGGCCCACAGGGTGCCGGAGCTTTGAAGCTCCATCATGACGTGAACCCTGCTAGCGAAGTGGAGCGGCTACTGGCACCCCCTTACGGAGATAAGTATCTCAGGAAGTAGGGGGTCCCTGAAGCTAAAATTAATGGGGTTCAGCTCTGGAGACCCCTTGCTTCAACACAAATTTTTTTTTAAATGCATGCTGGGATTGCCCCTTTAAGCTCACACTGTCCCTGTTTGAGAACCAATAAACATAAGGAGAGAGTTGAGTGGGGGCATCTCACAAAAGGGAGTAGCTAGAGAAAATCAAACCCCTCCCATGTCTTACCTACAAAACGACACAAAATACTTATTACAGCCGGAAGACTTTCAGGCAGTATATTCAGGAATTCGCCGCCCCTAGGCACTTGCCCGCGTCGACCGCCTCCTTTTTACCGCCCTACTGTTCCTTAGGAATCCCAGCGTCAAATGGTGCCGCGGGCGTCACCAGCGTGACATCGCACGGTGGCGCATTGCCATGGAAACGCGATGTCACGGGGATGTCCGCAGCGTCATTTGACGCAGGTTTTCCAAAGGAACAGGAGGGCGGCAGGATGGAGGCGGACGACACGGGCAAGTACCTCCCCATTAGGTCCGATAGGCCCGAGAGCGCGGAAAAATTATATGGGGGGGGCGGAAAATGTTGCTGCCGCCAAATTTTGCCGCCTTAGGCCCGACCTAATGGGAAATCTGACACTATATTGGATAGGGGCGATAGATTCCCATAAATTTGACACTACAGCCCAAGGGGATTAATAGGGTAACGGCACAATCCGTCCCAAAGTATAATAGTGGCAGTGACATTTCTTAGGTTGCATCAGGGTGCTTGATACCAGTATAACATTTGGGGGGAAAAGGCAAGTACATTTAAATACATTTTTTTAAAGTTAGTTTGTAAAGATCACTATGTTTAAGAAGGATTTCACCTCGCCGCTTCCCTGGCCCAGCCTTTCACTGGCTCTCTGATAAGAACACGGTGGCATAAGGGTAAAGAAAACTCTTGGGTGACAAACACTTTCTATTGAGAAGTCCCTGTGAAAAGTAAATATATCATTCATTTCACAAAAATAAAAACAGCCACGTGTGTTATCAGAATGGCTAGATTTGTTTAAAGCAGCAATACTACGTTACCCCCTTTTTTTTCTTTGCTTTTTTCCTTTATTTTTATATGTAAAGCATGCACAATGTATAATTCTACATTCTTACCTAAACTGGCAATGATTTGGTGCGCCTGTTATAAATCTGTAAAAATCCTGATTGTGTGCCTAACGGAATGGCCGCCTTCTAACTTTGTGCTGCAGTCTGTGAAATGCTGCAGCTGATACTGATGAAGCGGCCGTTATTCGGACACATCTCGGCGCCGATTTTGAGTTCTCTGCTTTTCCCCACGCAGCATGAAACGCGGCTAATCGCCCCAGGCACCCGCGCTTATCGCGGATGTTTTGTTTGAATTTCATGGATTCTGTTTCTTTGTTTGCAATAAAATGGATGAATTGTACTGTGCTACTGTGCTACGGTGTCAATTTCATGTTTTTAAAAGCCAGAACACTCAAATTCGTTTTTCTGCTCTCGCCGTGCTCGTATCTTAGTGCGGGAAGGCTGGAATTCATCCCGCGGTTTCAAATCGGGATTCCGTTGTACATGACGCGTGAAGTGTTCGAATAACGGCCGCTACATCAGTATGTAACATTATATTACTAAGTGTAACACATTATTGTTGCAGCTTTCAGAGTAATAGACAGTCTGATGTTTGGAACACAGCAACAGATCTGTTTGTGATACTTTGTTGCTAAAAGAGCAGAGCTCAAACAAGATGTGTCAGAGCCTCTTTAAAAAGAGGTAGTGGATATTACTTTTTAAATGGTTGCTGTAGCAACTACAGGAGGATCAGTACATTAACAAAATCATTAAAAAAATGGCATTAGGAATTTAAAAAGAATTCAGACAGTATTATCTAATACTACAGAACTGAACATATAGGATTTTTCATGTTCTGCTGCTTTAAGTCAATTAGACTATTCCATTCCGTACAAAAGATTGCTTATACAGTATTTGCTATGTCCTTATGGTGTTCTTGTTTGAAAGAACTAAAGATATCCAAATAAGGAAAAAGAAAACATTTTAAGGTCCCAGTAAGCTCACCAAACATTTGCAAAATGATGTCATTGGCTACCTTAAACTAATGTAAGCAAACATGCACTTGTTTTATTTAATTGTCAGAAGGCCAATTAGAAGAAGGTCAAGGGGAGCGGAAGGAATTTGCTTGTACAGTAGAAACATTTGTTGAACACACTGTTGATATCAAACAAAAGATAGACTTGTCAGTCAGTGGCATTGGTTCAATGTGGCTTTAGGAGGAACTGCATTGATAATCATCTCGCCTAAGTAGGGGGTGATGACAGTGGGGAAAGCGGCATGAGAGATAGAGGTGAGAGGGGAGGAGAGGACATGGCGGGAGAAGAGGGCAGGGAGGGGAGATATGTCTGGATGAGGAAGGGAGATGGGAAGAGAGAGGGAGGAGGTGAAGAGAGAGGGAGGAGGGGAAGAGAGGGGAGGGAAAGAGAGGGGGGAAGGAGATGGGTGGATAGGGAGAGATGGGGGAGAGAGGCAGCAAAGAGAAATAGATGGGGGAGAGGGGGGGGCAAGGAGAGGGAGAGAGGTTGAAAGGAAATTGGGGAGAGAGAGGGGCAAGCAGAGATAGAGGGAAGTAAAGAGTGATAGATGGAGGGAGAGCGACGGGGAGGGGAAGCAGAGATGGGAGAGAGAGAAAGATATGGAGGAGAGAAGGGAGGGGGAATGAGAGAGGGAGATGGGGGAGTGGGAGATGGGGAAGGAGAGAGGAGAAGACCCTACCTGCTGACATGGAGGGTTAATGGGGCCTCTTAGCAGCTTGTGTATGGGACCTGCAGAGCTGCCTGCTGGAGGGTGCCACTGAGGTGCCTGTCAGGGGAGAATCCCTTCCACTGGCCTACAGCATGCTGCCTCAGACAGGCACCTTCACAGACACCTTCCTTTCAGGCCCTGTTTGCAACATCCCCTAGCAGGCCCCCTCTGCGGATCAGGACACATCGGTCCCCTTTACTCACCGGGCCGGGACAGGAGTCCCAGCTGTCCCCCCTGTCAGCAGCCCTGCTTACAATGCATCTGATCTCAGACACGCTATTAGAGAGGGTTGGGGTTCCTCCGAATTTCACAATATAATTATAGGGTTCCTTAACCAAAAAAAGATTTAAAACCACTGCTCTAAATTATAATTTTATACTGGTTTGGAATTGAAAATGTATCAATGTTATGCAAAAGCCCCACAGGTAACGTGGTCCTTTAAGTTTCTTTAACGCCGTAGAACACAATGACAGATGAATAGTGTACATTGGTTATTTTAGTTCAAATTCATGTTTCCCACAACTTTATTTTCTAGGCATTTAAAATAGTGCCCTACAATATAGAGACACTTGACAAACTGCTGACAGAGTCATTAAAGAACAACATCCCAGCCAGTGGTTTACACCTGTTTGGAATAAACCAAATAGAAGAGGAAAATCTAAGTGCAAGTAAGTAAGCATTTACTTCTTCTCTATAAAGATTATATTTAGGTTAGAAGTACAATGGTAAAATCAGGGCGTAGAATGCACAGCTGTCAACTAGCGTTACACTTTCCGTACGTTGGGTCCAGATGTAACATTCCCCGGGTGTAACAAGTGTTGACAAGCAAGTGGTGCTTATGAGGTTCTGAGAAACTCTCTCACATTTCTTCTGCATGTTTTCTATGGGAGAGAATGCTAAATGATCTCCATGAGCAGTAAACATCATCTGAATTGGGGAAGGTGACTTCCTTTTTCGTTTGGTTTATTAAGTGTTGTGTCACAAACGGGATCTCTACACAAGCAGTCACGATCTTGGAAGGCGCACTGCTGGCTGCTGGACTTCCTGTATCCCGGGGGTTAAACTCACTTCCCTTATTATTTTTTGTAATGGTAGACCTGTTTTTCGGACTTCAAAGCAGGACAACAATTTCCAGAATTGTTCTGGGTAGGAGTTATAGAACAGGAACAAATCGTCCAGAAAATCAATTTGTTGACATTTATGAAGATGGCATTTTGTAATATAAATGGCCTTACGCTGGTGAACAATCGTAAAATATGTTTCAACACAGATGCCTCGAGAGCTTTCTTTTAGCGGGTACGTTGAGCATAACTAGCTTGTTTCTAATAATTTTACACAACCCAAATAAATAACAAACAATGACCAGCACCAATTTAAGGTAAAGAGTCATTTATTTGTCTGATATACAGTGGCCAGTGTTTCAATCTCACGGGGGAACTTTCTCGGACCACATGTAATCTTCCTCTAATCTCTGATAACAACTGTGTGTTTGGAACATTTCAAAGTTATCTTGCTTTTCGCAGTAAAGCTGTTGAATCTAAATTTGTGAAGATAATACTGTACACATCTTAAACAATGGAACATAAATTAAGTCTGGTACAATGTGTACTGATAAGAAAAAATAAATATATATACAGCATAAATTGGTAAAAATTAGACACATTCTTTCTCGTCAATAGAAATTAGAGCCTATGATCTCTTTTCTTCTGTATTCTCTGATAAATAAACATACAGCATATGCCCTCTACTTAGTAAAGGTTAATCCTATCTATCTTGTATAAATAATTACATTTTCAATGTTTTGTGGGCCACCCACCGTAAAAAATGTCTTGTTTTTATACTGAATTAATTAACTTTGCTTGATTTGAAACGTTTTATGTAAAAATACTGCATTTCTTGGTAATCCATTGAGGATTACAGTTTTCCTACATAATGTATAATATCATTACTGACTTAAATTCTAAATTGTGCGATTAAAAACTATAGGAAATATGTATCACCCGGACCCGTACTAAGCTTATATTTGGCCGTATGCAGTATGCGCTACACCAGTTTGGGCCCCCTAATACACACTTTGCTTATACGGGGTGTAAAGAGAGGCAGACAGAGTAGAACATATGCACATATTCAATATACAGTGAAGCCACATATCTTTGAATAGAAATGAAACTAACATCTTCTCCGTCATGAGTAATAGGCTTCATAGCATATTGAATAAGGCCAAATATAGACATATTGATACTAAGAGTAGCCCACAGAGAGAGACTGAGATACAAATGGGCAACTGGAGAGACAGAATAACAGAGATTGGCAGATACAAAGGCCAACAAAGAGAGCCAGACAGACATGGCCAGGCTCGCCTCCGCCAACACACACAGTGCCATCCCAAATGGCCATCATTATGTTATTGTCATCCCTTTGGGTTGTATCATATCAAAATGTTCTGCATCAGCTTGGCTCTGCATGCCTCAGAGAGGGATTTGGTGAAAGATTTTTAAGTCAACTGGAGGAGAAGTGCTACTATAAAATATTATAGTGGGATATACCAGTCAGTAATTGTTATGGATTTCCTTTCTTTTTGTGTCAATGAAATTCACAAAGTCTGAGGTGGCTTTAACCTTTGTCCTCAAGAGGTCATCAGGTGTCAGAAATCAGGTAACATATAAGACCAACGCAAATGGATTGAAGAAAATTCCTACACTGTGTCGTAGAACAAACTACATAATGTCCTACTATGTTCATGGATTTTGTGGTTTTATTATGTAGTCGGTTAAAAAATATAATGGCTCAACTAAGCAGTGTTCGGTCATAAGACACCTTACTGCTCATTGACTGGTTTGTATGGTGTCTTCCAATGTATCATCTAAACTTTTTATCTTATGTGTCTTTTTTTTTTTAGATCAAAGAGATGAAGAATTACCGACACTCCTTCATTTTTCAGCAAAATATGGGCTGAAAAACTTAACTGCTCTTTTGCTCACTTGTCCTGGAGCCCTACAGGCCTATAGTGTGTCAAATAAGCATGGACATTTCCCAAACAACATTGCAGAAATACATGGCTACAAAGACCTCAGACAGTTTATTGATGAATACGTGGTAAGTAGCGTTGTGCAAATGTTTTGTCTAAGTTCGCAAACCTACAAAGATTGCCGTTTTTGTTGAAAACGGAAAGTCTAAAATTTGCCAAGTAAAAATCTTCACATATTAAATATGTTTTGAAACTCTCTATCCCTCCTCCTCCTCCTCCTCCTCCTCCTCCTCCTCCTCCTCCTCCTCCTCCTCCTCTCTTCTCCCACTTCCACATTCTTTCCTTCTCCCCTCTCCTTCCTCCTATCCCTCTTCCTCCCATCTCTCACTACTCCTTGCTTCTCTCTATCCCTCCTCTCTCTCTCCCCAGTGTCCCTCATGGCGCCGCGACGTCAAATGGCGCCGTGTTGCCATGACAGCTGGGCATCGCTTGCCGTCATGACATCATACGGCGTCCTGTTGTTATGACAATGTGATGCTGCATGGGCCGGACATCCTGTTGTCATGGCAACATGACGCCATTTTACATCGCAGCGCCATCATGAGGGACACTGTAGGAAGACATTGCGAAGAGAGGTCCCGCACCAGGCTCCCTGCACAGAACCCCGCAATGTTACCAGCCGGCCCTACATGTCGTTATGAGTCCTGACCTAATGGAGCGGTGTGGATCTAGCCATTAAAGCAGCAGTTCAAGCTGCTGTATTTTTTTATTTGATTTTTTCCCCTTTAAATATGTGCATCTTTACAATCCAGACAAAAAGTAATTAGCTAAGTTGCTGATCGATCCGTACTCCTGTGAACGATCGGCAAAGTTTCGGCTAGGGGGTTCACTAAATGGCTGTCAGTGCAGCAGAACGTGACCAAAGATGCAAAGTTCTGTGGGAAGATCATGTGACCAGGCAGTCACTAGATACAATTGGTGCACTGCTAGTGAGAGGGCAGGACTCAAAAAGGGGTGTGCCAGAGCCTGTTTCAGAAGAGGAAGGAGATGTGACTTTGTAAATGGTTGCTATAGAAACAAAAAATGCTTGTTACTTTATAATACATTACAAATGTAATTCAGAGTTGTTTAAAAAAAACCTCATAGTACAGAACTGATTTATTAAAAAATACACACATGAAGGATATTGCTTGGTCTGCAGCTTTAAGAGCTGATTCTATACTTGCCGAAGTGGCCGATCGAGATGTTTTCATCGGCACTTATGGAATCAGCCCTGTAGTTCATAAATATTCATTATTTCGTTTTTTAACAACAAATAAGCAAGTGTTATCTGAGACTATAAATCACAGGGTACAGACCTGCCACACAGTGTGTATTGAAATTGTTCTTAATAAAGGGGGTCTGCGCTGTGATATTGTATAACGTGAATATCTAATTAATAAATTTAAAAAAAAATTGAATCATCCGGATGCCCATGCACAAGCTTTTGAAGATTATAACATTGGTATGCAGTTTATTGAAAATACAGGGATTCCAATTATTGGCCTCTCACTAAGATGAGTCTCTTCCGTCTCCTCTATACCACCCTCTTAATATCTCAGATTGAATATCTTTCTATACAACTAACTTTTTGTGCTCTAATCAGACCAACGGGTGCTATGTTTCTAGACAAGTTAGGGGTAAAATCCAAGTATTGTGCACTTCCCTGCACCAATTTTTCCACAATGTTACAAGGAGTTAGGGAGCGGTTAAATGACAGATTGTAATGCGATGTATCAAATTGTGAGCCTCTGTCACATTTCCTCCATTCAATCTGTGTCCTTATCTCTGTATTATATCTCCGCTCTCCTTCTATTTTAGATGATCTGATTTAACTCTAAAGTGCTGCACATAAGGCGCTGTATAACAATGATAATAATAATTATTATTGCATTGGTAAACTTTTTTTGCTTTTGGAATCATTATTGTTACACAAAGCGTCCAATGAATACATGTTTTTATTTTTTTATTGATCACGTAATGGATATTTTTTCTGTTTATTGTCTTAAAGGAAACGGTTGACATGTTAAAGAGTCATATTAAAGAAGAGCTGATGCTTGGGGAAGAAGATGATGACAATACATATGAATCAATGGCTAACCTTTCCACTGATCTGCTGATGAAATGCTCTTTGAATCCTGGCTGTGATGAAGATCTGTATGAGTCTATGGTTGGCTTGGCAACTCCATATGAAGCTGACGATACCTGTATGTATTACAGTACATAACATTTATGTTCATGTGCCGGTAAATAATATGTAAATACCAACAATGGGCAAGCAATCGGCATATGGAATTATGGGTAGGTGATTAAGGACGTTTCCACCTTTACCTGTTGACTTCAATGAGAGTTTTCTGGCACATTGTAGCATATTGAATAACACAGAATCCATGTCATGAAGGCAATGTATCCATATTCAAAGTTTGCTGAATTGTAATTTAACGAGGCTAATTAGTAAATTCGATAGTCTTATTTTGTGAATAATTCCAGTGCTGACACATTAGCCCATGCGCCTTTGCATTAAAGGGTTTATACCACTATGGTCCACCATTGACTAAACTCTGATAACCATTTGTTTAAAGTCATTAAATATATACGGGTGTAATAACGTTGGTGATCCTAGTCCCGGGAGACACTGTTATGTATTTTTACAGGGTATTGTTGCCAAGCTATAAACATAGTGGATAGTAGGCACACCTCAGCATAACTGTAAAAAAAGCAAGTGCTCGAATCATAGCAATAAAATATAGAGATACTTCACCCAAACCAAGTTTGAAGAAGAAGACTCCAAACCCTGGGGAAGGTCCCATAGTGGTCCGAAACGTTGGATGTTTATGGATGTGTCCATAGACTCTCTTTGATTATCATTATTGCAGTGCTGAGTCTACTTCTTCAAAGTTGGTTTGGATTAAGTATCTCTCTTTCTATCTATATTTTATTTTGTGGTATTCATATATATTTTTTAACCTTATGTGAAACAGTACCTGAACCACAGTTTTCCAAGCTCTAGGAACTCATCGATTGCTGAGATAATTAATTTGGAATATAGATGGGGCCAATTTATTGTCTGTAGCAAAACATCACCTATATAACTTTTGGGGCCTGATTCAATATTGTTTAGTGTGCCCTTGAAGACAGTTTTCAGCCCATTGCAGTGCGATCAGACGCTTTAGACAAAAAGAGCAGGCTTTTTTCCCTTAGGAGCAGGCTTGCCTAGAGCATTTATGAAGCCCAGGACAGAGGCCTGGGCCCTGGGATGTTAAACAGGGGAGACCCCATGGCGGGGGACAGCTCATGCCCTATAATGTGGGTACAGGTGGGCAGGTGTAGGGGAGTGGACCAACCCAGGTGTCGGAGTGAGATGGGCCTATCCAACTGCTGGGTCGAATGTTTTGGGAACATCTGTCCAGCTCTAACTTCCTATCTAGGCTAGATGAAAATCGGTCTAGAAAAAGACCAAAACAACCGGAGCTCTAAAAATAATTGTAGTAGTGTCAAGCTGGAATCAATGCTGTAGTATGAAGTATATATCCAGTATTTTCAGGGTCATGGATAAGTGTCTGAAGCTGCGTGTTGTCGTGAATGCGTTTGTAAATATCCCTGATAAAATAACGATATGAACAAGACCCAAAGGCCAGTTGTAGGAAGCATACAGTAATTACTGTATTCACGCAACCTCGGTCTCTCTCGACCCGGTCAGACCGGAGCTCCGATCCTTCACTGCGGGTGGCGGTTCCTCTGCGGAGATCCTGGATGTGGGACAGCGCAGCGTCACTCGTAGTGTAGATCACTGGGTGCTGGTCAGGCGTTCACGCTGACTCCATAATACTCCATGTGGTGTTGTCGCCATCAATGAGCGCGTCCTCCTCAGTTCAGGGACCGCCCAATTCCTCCAAGGGTTAAGTTACCACACGCCACAGCAGCCGGAGTGGGGCATAAGGGATAATGTGGGATAAGCCTCTCACAGCGTCTCCAAATAGGCGTGCATCCAGGCAGGTAATCAGCAAGAAAACGTGTCCATGTAGGAGCCGAAGCACAGCCACACCAAAGTAGAAGATTAAAGCACCCTGTGCGTGAAACATGTCAGAGGATTTTTAGGATGTCTGTCCTCATGCTCTTTTAGAACCAGAGACAGAACATAAAACACAGACAGAGCTCAGTTTTAGCACATCCAGTGAAACTCATACACGGTACAGTGCCTAATATAATGTGTATATATATATATATATATATATATATATATATATATATATATATATATATATATATATGTATAAATATCTATTAAGTAAAATGGTCTTTTAGTTTAACATTTTTGGCCAAAATTGTTGTAAGCCCCTGATCCAACTGCACGGCAGACCACAATTCAGGGGTCCCTAACGCTAATATAAATTCTTAATAACCTGTGTAATAACAGGAAGAATGATTTATCATAAATCTGTCAATATTAGTTGCAAAGTTCTAAGTCTGATTGAAGCTTTTATTAACCTGTACATTACCAGGAAAAGCACTCTGTATTAGAGTTGTCACAACCATACTGCAAGCACTCAAGTTCCCCTGAGTGGAAGATGCTATGGAGTGAGCCCTTAAACATGTAAATGTGGGAGGGGGTGAGCTACAATTAGGTAGGAGGTTGCCACCCTCCAATCAGCCAAGACTAGCTGAACAACAATTGTAAAACATACTGGACACCTAACAAGCTCCTATTGAACCCCCAAAATGACCACAACATATATATAAGCATATGAGTGTCACAGAGGAGTGCTACTGAGCATGGCAATATATATTTAAAACCAGAGACAGAACATAAAACACAGACAGAGCTCAGTTTTAGCACATCCAGTGAAACTCATACACAGCTGTCGGGCCCGGGACACTGCCCCCCAATCGGTGACAATGTTTAGGAGTCTATGTACCATGGCAATTTTGTAATAAAACTGACACACAGAGATGCACCTTCTTTTTATGTGTCGGTGCATCAAAAAATCTAGGTAATATGCCTGAATTGTGCTCTCTGTACATGGAATGCCATATGGGGAGTGTTAATATGAGTAGATACAGATGCAGCGGCCATTATCTGACCATTTCTCGGGTTGAATGATGCACTATAGTGCGTGGTGGTCCGAGATGGTCCTCTGCAGACTAAATGGCCAATCGGATTAACACAGCAGGCCTGCTGTGTTAATCCTACCGGGGTCTACCTGTCTGTAAGAGACACGCAGTAATAGATGAATCAGTCATTCTACCTACGTGCCTCTAATAGGTGATCGCGTTTTTTTTAATTCAAATGTTAACACTGCAGTATTGTAGCAGGGGGTCTCCGGAGCTGAACCACATTGATTTCAGGTCCAGGGACCCCTACTTCCCGAGATACAGGCCCCATTATGGGGTGCCGGTATCCCCGCCATGTTAAAATCTTGTGGGTCACGTGACCGCGGGATGTTAACATTGCAGGAGATACTGGCACCCCATAATGGGGCCTGTATCTCGGGAAAAAGGGGATCCCCAAGGCTGAACTAAACTTTTGTTCATCTCAGAAGACCCCCTGCTCCCGCACACTAGTATAACCCCCTCGCCCCCCAAAGATAAAATCATTACCTTAGCAGATAGCTACTAAGGTAATGAAGCTTCTTACATTTTATTTTTATTCATAGTGTGTGTGAGCAGGGGTCTCCTGAGCTGAACAAGTTGATTTCAGCCTCGGGATCCTCTGCTTCCTGAGGTACAGGCCGATATCCCCGCAATGTTAAAGGCCTCTCCGGTCATGTGACGCAGAGGATTTTAAGATGTAAGAAACTTTAATAACTAGTTTAATATATTTGATTCAACTGTGACACAATCACAGGGAAACCTTTCTTTACATAATCCCATAATTTTCTAAAATATTAACAGTATCATTATTGGAGGGTGACCTCATACACAAACAAACAAATTCCAATGTACATCCTTTTAACACTGAAAGCTGTATAAAGCCTTAATCGGCTATTATTAACACATAACAGTATCATGACCTTGAAAAAATGCAAGTAGTAATGCTGGTACAGTACTTACCAATATATCATAAAATGTCATTATATGATAGGCAAGGGTCAATGGTGTTGAAACATCCAACTGGGAATTTCGATTCTACAAGGACAAAGCTTCAGGAAAGATTGATAAATTGCAGGCAGGGAGGAAGTAAAACCCAAATTACTCAACAGTTATCCGCATGCTATACAAATGCTTAGATAATGGCTGTTTGCATATGAAAATATCTTGTTTATACAGTATTACTTACAAGGCCCCTTTGTCTCTGTCTTCTCGCAGCACTTTATGATATTTACTTTACATTAGATTTCAATATAATAGTATCATTATCTCATGAATTAAAGGTCTTTGTCAGAAATACACTAAAAATTGAAACTAAGGGTGATTCATTAAACGGAGATAGTGCCAATTGGGGAAGTAATGCACCGAAACTCCTATAGATTTCAATAGGGGTTTTTGCCAAAAGTGATCCCATCAACACTATCATAGTTTAATGAATAAGCTCAAAATAGTTTTGCCCTTTCATTTCATATTTTACTGTTAGTACTGTCCAGGACATACTTGAAAACGAGAGGTAACTCTCAATGTATTACTTCCTGGTAAAATATTTTATAAATAAATAAATACATGTTTTACACTAACTTTCCCATGTTTTACATTCATATAAGACCAATGCATTATAGTAAACGAGTGTACAAAAGTCTGTGTTTTTATTTTTTATACACTTAGGGTCAATAACATGTCGAACAAAATTTTATTTCTAAACTGAACCTAGGGAATAACTATATATCACAATATGCAAACAATATTATATAACAGTAAGTCAAATCTTGAAACTGCTCACCTACTTCTCATCCCACATGAGCTTTTCTTATCTTTTTCACGGCTTGGTGGCAGTCCATGTTTCTACGTCATTTGTCCATCACGGGTAATGAGTTGGAAAGTCCTTTACCAGCAGGTTGTAAACGCCAACATGCAATTAGAATGTAGTTTCCTGCACATTTCAACGACGACTGCATTGTAGTGTATTTCATTCATTCATTTATAACCCATCGTTTATGACTGGAGACATGCGAAACATTCACAGCTATTCGCAACTACGGTGATAATTGGACACACTGCCAAAATATCAACATTCCCACAGCAACGCCAAGTGCCAGGATCACATTCAATGAGTACAGTTCACCAAAAAGCATTTCCTAGATGTTTGAGGATTGGTTTTTGGTCTTCTCTGTTTGCCTCCTTGTTCCATCTCCCATTTCCTTTCCCTTCCATCCCTCTCCCCCCCCCTTCCCTTCCCCTCCCCACTACCCTCCCTCCTCCCCCTCCCTTCCCCCCCCTCCCTCCCTTCCCCTCCCTCCCTTCCCCTCCCCTCCACCCTTCCCCCCCCCTCCCCTCATCCATTTATCTTTTTAGGTGTATTAAACATTATATTTGAGTATGTGATAGACTCATTTCATCAACGTGCTTTGATTTTAAGTTATGCATTTGACATCAGGATTTGTATGACAGAACTTATTATCTAGACATTAAAATCGGGATTCATGTTTATAAATGCAATTATATTGTATAAAATTGTTTATTGTATAGATCTGCTATGCCTATTCCTGTCATGCTGTTTTTATTGTGTTTTTACTTTACATATCCCCTGTGGTGATTATGTTACTTAGGTAACCTGTTGTCCACTTGATTGGGTGGTTACACAGGTGTACTGGATTAACACTCACTATTTAAGGATGTCTTTTTCAGCTGTCAGGTCACTCTTTGACAAAGGTCCTACGGGCCGAAACGCATCAGAGGACCTGACAGCACGATGTTTGAATAAAGTCTGCTTTTAATTGACCATCAGCCTCTCTCCATCCATTGCTGTACTGCCGTTTACCTGTCCTGTTTGGGGGAAGATTTTTCCACCAAAAAGCATGGTTAAAGATACTGGGGGACTCCTCTGTTTGGAGAACAAGATAGAACCTCGGTCTCGATGTGCCATCAGTTTGACTGTAGCAAAGTATTTGAATCTTCTTCTTAAAAAACACTCTAAATAGCAGATGATATAATATTTGTGTGCATTTCTACTACAGATGTAGAGATGATTCAACATGGAAGTATCCATCCATCTGCTGTAGATCCACGTGGCCTAACTGCACAAGATTCAGTGATACGCAAGATTTTGGGCGGTAAGACTTTTTAGTGCGTTGTCTTTACATTCTTTGAAGCAGCTCCATAAATTGCCATTATGACTAAAGAGCTGACCGTGTATCATCAATAGTTCTGCGTTATCAGATTGGATGAAGAATTACCGCAGATCAGGTTTGAGGGATTGAAAGATTTCTGCCTCCCTCCTTTGTACTTCTACCACAGTATTATCTGTTGTACATAAAATGTTCTTATACAAGTTACAGGATGTAACAATGTGGTAAGATGCTGAGCAGGAGATTTAGACTGAGCACATTTTCTGAATCTATAGCTAGAGATACAGTAGTTCAGAATTGGTTCCTTAATTTAAATACTGTCAAATTTGCTATATATGTTGCTCGTGTTTCTTATATTAACAGCAGAGCCTGGTAACTCTTCTTCCCGCCGGCCAGTTGCAGCCCCTCCTAGAATTAAAATTAACCAATTGCAATGTCATGTTTAAGCTGTTAACTCTGAATGATTGATTTGCCTTTTATCCAAATTGGACCAATATAAGTATTTTTAAAATATTTTTTTTCTGGGGCATAGGTGTATTCTCCCTTTTTTCGTGATAATCACTGTGTGTTGAGACAAATCTTGCATTGGCAAAATGTCCATCCATCTCTAGCTCTTCCCCTTGAAGGGCTACTGACTGCAAGGGAGGCTCTTATACCAATGCTGTGTGATGCTAGAAGCGTTCAGCTCCATTGAAATGAACAAATAAAGGTCCATATTAACCAAGCAGTCTTCTGCCACAAGACACCTTGCAGGCCATTGACTTGAATAAGCAGTAAGGTATTTTCCAACGCAAGAAGGTGCCTTATAGCTGAAGCCTGTCTAGCAAAATGACCTCTAATCTTCTCCAGCAAAATGAATAAGAACCTTTCTCAGTTATATATACAGTATATATAGTCATTGTAGAGGTATAAGTCAAGTAATTACATTCTTTGTGTACTGAGGAAAAGACGTTTTATTTTTGACATTATTTCAAAATCATACTTAATGAGTTTTATGTTTTTGTAACTCTGAACTATGACTAAATAGGCACTTCATTCGTTTTTCAATACAAATATCAACAAATTCCAAGTCAGGAAGTGCATTTAGTGAGTTTATGCCAAATGGCCTCTGGCTTTCAGGGAGCCCCCAGGTTCCTGAGATTATAATTTATCAACATGAATACTTGCTAAGTGGAAACATGGCAGCCGTGGTCAACCTTGGGCAAGAGAAAGCTGCAACGTCATCGGGAGATGACTTTGCAACTTTCTATCAGTGACTTGGCTGACATGTTTTTTGTGTCTCACACATGCACAAAAAAACTACAAGGTTATCAGGTTACAAGGTTATCTTGAAGTTGAGGGACTGTGGATCAGCTCTGGGGGACCTCCCAGTTTAAGTTACATTTTTTTTTTAAAAATTATCAAAAAAGTTGAGGTCTACTGTTTTAAGCATTTAAAAAAAAAAACTTTTTTAAAGGAAGCCAGTAATTTGGAGTGTCTCTCCCTAAAGGCGTCTGTGCTCTGGTTTTGTGGCCATACTAAAAGGGGACCAGCATGAATGCTACCAAAGGGAGCTTCAGCTATGTAGCAAAGAAAAGCAACTTACTTTAAAGCAGGGTCTGCTGCACCGTTTCTTTAGCATTTACTTCATCCACCTTTACAGCAAACATTGTTATTTACATTGGAGGCACCACACCTAATTCTTTACCACAAGCCTAATTATCATTTTAATTACCCATTGGGTCCTGTCAGTTGAGTCAATGATGCAATGATACACGTGTAAGTAAGTTTCTTTTGCCTTTTTAAAGCAGCAGTCCAAGCTGCTGATTTTTATTTTTTATTTTTTCTCTCTTTAATATGGGCATCAACACAATCCACACAATGATAAGTAATTAGCTATAGTAAGTTGCCGATCGATCCGTTCTCCTGTGATCGATTGACCAAGATTCGGCTCGGGATTCACTAGATGGCTGTCAGTGCAGCAGAAGAGGGCCCAAAATGCAAAGTTCTGTGGGGAAGTTCATGTGACCAGGCAGTCACTAGATACATTTGGTGCACTGCTAGAGAGAGGTCAGGGCTCAAAAAGGGGTGTGTCAGAGCCTGTTTGAGAAGAGGAAGGGGATGCAACTTTGTAAATGGTTGCTAGAGAAACAAAAAATGCGTGTTACATTATAATACATTAAACATGTCATTCAGAGTTGTTTAAAAAATGCTACAAATATTTTCTCATAGTACAGAACTGATTTATTTAAAAAAACGTGTAGGATATTAATTGGTCTGCAGCTTTAACTCTTAGTATTGCTGACTAGGAGGCGGCAGCGGCGGCGGCAGCATGGACTATCCTCATGATGGAGAAGATCCTTACAAGCTCTGTACAGATGAAGATGTTTATCATATAGTAGTGGAAGGCACTTTACACAATGAAGTAGCAAGTAGGCCACCAGTCCCGGTTCCAAGGCCACCAGCAGAAGCTCGAGATACTGAACTATACATTTCAAAGGGTATGTTAACAGCAAATACTACTTGTCTGCAACCCTGTCCTTCCCCATTATTGTACACAACCCAAAGAGATCACACCGCTCTACAAGCAGCCAATTGGAAAAAAGAAGAATGCGCCCCAAACTCAAGTGAGATTTCCAAACATAGGGGAACCGATAAGGTGACTTCTAGGAATTTGCTCACGTTTTCCAAATTAGGCAGCAGATAAATAAAGCTGTTCGGAGCCTTTGAACACGAACTGCATAACATTTACTTAGAATCAGTATTGTTCGTGTTTCTGATGCCTGGCAGTAATATTCGCTTGGTCTACAATCATTAACCCATGGCTTGCTGTAATAGATTTTGTCTCCTCTCCGCAGGTTGTGTTAGGTGTTTGTATTACAGTGTGGCACACAGGTGTGACTACATTGTTTAGAAGTGACTTATCCCTATGCATGTTAAATTGCCTGTATTCACTAAACCCTCTCTTTGTGTGTCGCTATTTGTTTTTATCTTTATCTTTGTCAGGAGGAGGATTGGGTTTTATGGGTTATGGGACGAAGCGATTTAGTGAAATGCGTTGGATTGACACACTCAGGCCTCCGTCGTTTTTGGAACGTGCAACCAATCCTAAACTGTCAGACTGATACCAGCATCTGCAGGACCATCGTGCGGATGCAGATCCATCCAGGGAGAGAGACGCAGCCTCCCCCACCACCCTCAGCTGTGCACGAGCAGGGCAAGGAGTGAGGCAGCGACGCCATCCCAGTTTGGAAAGGAAAACAGCTCGCCAGCTGACAGGAACGGATTGGTAAATGTGAAAGACCCCATCTGCCCCTGCTACAAAGAAATTCAGGAGGGCACCGAGGTCCTATATGCTGGAAAGCTACATTCATGGGGCACATAAATATCGGGCGTTTATGAGTGCACGTTTGTTTTCATACCAGTCCTTGTTGAATTAAATGTTATTATCCCATGTCATTTCTCTTTTAATTTATAAGGGTTTCCGTTGGGATTTGGGGAATATCCCTAAATTTCAATTGGGTAATAAATCCATACAGCTCTATTTAATCTGCTGCCATTTGGAAAACATATGAAGAACATTCCTAGAAGTCACCCTATCAGTTCCCCTGTGTTTGGAAATCTCGCTTGAGTCTATGCGCCGGAGGACACCCTTCTTTGTTCCCGTTTACTGTTTCGAGGGACGTGGAAATCTCTCTTTGGACTCTGGCTGCCGGACTTAAGTATCATCCCATTTGGGACATTTACTACCTCGTGACAAATTGGTGTGTTTCACTTATGAGTTTCACCCTTTCCCACATTAATCTTTAACCCAACACTAGTTTTTTTTATAATTTTGTGGTTAGGGCTGCTTCCATTTTTTCTATTACAAGCAGCCAACTAAAATATTATAGTAACATAAGTAATATGATTGATTGTGCTTAAATGCCTGAGAAATTGGCCACGGGTGCCACCTATGTACTTAAGATAACCATCAGTAACCATATAGAAGGTCCAATAGCAGGTAGTCAGGGGATCATCAAAAGAAGTACATTTGTAGTGCACACCTAGGGTATTTAAAACGTAACATTTAATATATCACTAAAATTAATAAAGTGACAGCGTGACAAGAAACAAATTTAATCTAATATAATAAAATCGTAGGACGTGTGGCCGGAACATATAATGTCCTCTGAGATAGACACAGATGTCTCTTTGACTGAGGAGCCAAGTTTAATCATTCTCTAATGTATCCAGTAATATTGCTATATATGGTATGTTAGCAACATATTACCTTAGGATCCCTCTAAGTGCTGCCTCCAGTTTATAGTAATATTGTAACTGGTGGCAATAAAGTAGCAGCTTATCATATAAAATAGACTGAGCAATCAATAAGCAAGCTGCCCGGGCAAATATTGGTCAATTAGGTATGTAATGCCTGGATAGTAAAACATACAGATCTGTATGTTTTGCAATTCTGTTCAGCTGTTCCTAGCTGATTTGGAGGGTGGCTCCTCCTTCCCAAGTTTGAAGCTCACCCCCTCCCACTTTAAAATGGTTAAAGCTCACTCCATTTCACCTTCCACACTCATGGGAACTTGCATGCAGTTTGATTGCGACAAATCTAATACAGAGTTCTTTTCCTGGTATTATACAGGTTAATAAGAGCTTCAATCAGACTTAGAACTATGCAACTAATTTTGACAGATTTATTATAAATCATTCTTCCTGGTAATGTACAGGTTATTAAGAATTGATATTATTGTTAGGACCCTTGAGACATGGTCTGCCTTGGAGGGGCTCAAGGGCTTACGACACTTTGGCCAAAGAGTTAAACTAAAAGACCATTTTATTCAAAAGATATCTATATATATATATATTTAGGCACTGTACAGTGTTTTCGTGTCAATGGATGTAGCACTGGGCTCTGTCTGTGTTTCATGTTCTGTCTCTGGTTTTAAATGCCTGGATAGTAATAACAAGATTCTAGTATATGGAGTATACTCTCTGGAATCTTGTTAGTATTGGAGCACCCAATTGATTACTTGCTGGGTACTCTAAAGAACTTGTTTTGCTATGAAGTTATTCAGCTGTGTTTAATGTTAGCATATAATTGTAAAGTGCTATATAAATCTAAATGTCACTGTGATCAATGAATCAACATGTACACTGCAAAAGAATCACAGAGTTCTGTAATGACGAAATATCAATATACTCTGATAATAATCTCACAGACAATCTCTGGCTGCCTATCTATCCATACTCCAATAAAGAGACACACATGCTAGAATCAGCGACTGAACTGCCTCAAACACAGCTCTGGCTGGCTGCCAATGGATGGAAATTGCAGATATCGTGAAACCAGTGTGAAGCTGCTTCCTAAAATCGCAACAGAGTCGCGTGATCATTCTAAATAAAAATTGCACGTAGCTCAGCCCTCAAACCTCAACTAGCTAGTGTCAGCCTGCACTTCCTGAAGTAGTGCATTGATATAATGTCTAAAATGTTATTATGTATCTTTAAGGCATTTGTATAGTGTGTGTATATGTATATGTATATGTATATATATATATATATATGTGTGTATATATATATATATATATATATATATATATATATATACACACATATATATATATATTTATATATATATAATTCCCACCTTGGGCTTTTATTAATTATATACTGTATAGAGCACCCGCTGTTGTATTGGCTGATGAGACTCTGAGTGGAGTTGGAGTAAAATTAACAAGAAAATGCCAGGTCATAGTTAAATGAATGGATTATATATTTGTTCCCTCATTGTGTACTAACGGGCTCAATGTTTTAAGGTGATAGATCCATTCTGACTCCCTGCTCGACAATTTGTTGTCAATATCGCCACCTCTCATTGTACTTTTAAGATGATCAATACCTATGAAAGACAGGCAGCTGACATCCCCATGATGTATTAAATTGACTTGACGTGCGACTGGGGTGTCTTGCTGATTCCTTGTATTGAAGTGTCTCTAATTAGTTGTTTTTTAATTATAACTAATGCCATATTAATTATTTTTGATTTATAATATTTTTATACTTAATGGTAGCTCATGAGGTACCTGAATGGGTGTCCATGGACGCTAGATTTGTAAATAGCATCATATACTAAGTGTGAATCGTGTATTCATTGGTGCACAGGGTAATACATGCCCTATATTAACATGAATCCTAGCTACGGAGACACAGCACCCCTGACGAAGAGGAGAAGACTCCTAGAAACGCGTAGGGCCGAGCTGTGACTCTAATGGCATTCAGTCTGTAACCCCCGCAACGACACTCGTTGCAAGCCGAATCTAGCTCTGACAGTAGGAGCATTGCAAGGCTCTCAGCCAATCCCCAAGCAACGTGATTGACACACTACGGACTGACGTCACTATCCATGTGACGCGGAAGTGGGATTGATCCGGTCGTGGAGAGAGGAGTACTGGAGCTGATGGTGCATACCGGGTGAAAGAACTACGGCTGCAGCTGGTGCTGGAGTGGGACTACACAGACGATTTAGTATCTTTTTTCGTGCACACTTATGGAGGATGTTTGTGAGTGTTTTTAACCGTTTTCATTGTCCTATTAAATTTATAGGGTACACTATGTGTTTTGTGCTCCCTCCTTTTTTTTGCATTTTTGTTCGGGACACATGGGTTGGATCCAGTGAAGAGAGCAGTATCACTTACCTGTGATCCTGTGATTGGTAATTGCCATAGGACTGGTTACACATATATATTGGACTTATAATACCAGGACTCCATATATACTGTTGATGAAATATATATTTTTTATTTCTTCAGTCATCTACTGGTATTAATAGCGATTTGAGCGCTAGCTGTTCACCATTTTATTCATATAGGATTATTCATTCTTATATTGAATTATTAGTTGGTGTTTTATAGCTATTTTGTATAGAAAATTTGATTCATTGTATTGTATGTCTTTATTTATATAGCGTGTTTTCATTATGGAATTGATATTCTCCAAGAGACATGTCTTCTCAGTTCATGTATGGTCTTGCCCACGTAGTCTAGGCCGCAAATGCATGTGATTAGATAAATCACATTGCTTGTTTTTCAAGTAACAAAATGCCTGATCTCATAAGGTTTGGAGTGGTCAGCATTTTGAAAGGTTTCAGCAGTAGATATGAACTTGCATGCTTTGCAATTGTTGCATTGATAAGAACCTTTAAGAGAGGAAGTGAGCCAGGATTTTGATGGTTACGTTGAAAATGATTATGTACCAAGTGATTACGTTGATTTTTTTGATCTCCTACTCGTTATGCTTGGGATGGTACCTGTCACGTACAACCTCCTCCTAGCACGCAACCTGCATACGGGACAAGGGTTAATACTGACGCTCGCAAGCACACCCACTCTTCACCTCCGCAAAGGTCTGTTAAATGGACAATATCCCCTCTAACAGGACCAATGATCAATACACAACCCGCAAGCTGCCCCACTCTTCACCCCCGCAAGGGTCCCTCAAATGAGTTGTATCTCTCCTCAAGCCATCCCAATATACCACCACCACGAACAGCACACAAGTGAGCACGTGACTTTAGATATGCAACCAGGGTTAATACACAAGGCTATTCTAGTAACCCCCCCCCCACCTCTTTCTCCTCTGCAAGGAACCTGCGAGTTAGTATTAAACCCTACTCAATTGTACTTCATAACCTCAGGTGGTGGCAGTGGATGGTTATGATGTGCAATTGAGTAGGGGTTAATACTAACTCGCTGGTTCCTTGCAGAGGAGAAAGGGGGGTTGCTAGAGTAGCCTTGTGTATTAACCCTGGTTGTCTAAAGTTGTCTAAAGTCATGTGCTCACTTGTGTGCTGTTCGTGGCGGTGGTATATTGGGACGGCTTGAGGAGAGATACAACTCATTTGAGGGACGTACGACCACCTGCATATGGGACAAGGGTTAATACTGACGCTCTCAAGAGCATCCACTCTTCACCTCCGCAAAGGTCCGTGAAATGGACAGTATCTCCTCTAAAGGATCCAAGATCAATACACAACCTGCAAGCTGCCCCAATCTTCACCCGCGCAAGGGTCCCTCAAATGAGTTGTATCTCTCCTCAAGCCGTCCCAATATACCACCGCCACGAACAGCACACAAGTGAGCACGTGACTTAGACATGCAACCAGGGTTAATACACAAGGCTACTCTAGCAAACCCCCTTTCTCCTCTGCAAGGAACCAGTGAGTTAGTATTAATCCCTACCCAATTGCACATCATAACCATCCACTGCCACTACCTGAGGTTATGCAAATATGATAAAAGATCTTAGACTAAAATATCCGCCAGGGCCTCAGGTCCCTGTTTATTCTAGAAAAAACAATGCACGTTAACACACCAAAATCAGTTGTAGTAACATGTGCCCGAATTAGTAAGTTATCCTCTCCCGAGCGTGTACTAGTTCATTCAGAGCCCAAAGCATTACTTATTAAATGTTTTAATATATATTTATATATATATATATATATATAGCATAGTTACCAGTCCGTGAACTAATAAAGGAGACAGCATACAGCAAGGGGTAGTCCAAAAAAAGATGTATTCAAAACATACTGTTACACAAATGCCAACGTTTCGGTCCCACAGGGAGACCTTCCTCAGGGCCGTGCGATATAAATACAGTGCTTGGATTACAGAAAAGGTATTACAAAATAAACATACAGTTACAATAGAAGGCAGAACAGCTTCTTAAAATAAAATGATAAACAGAAAAGAAAATCTATACTTTACCAAATGATATAGATTTTCCCAGAGAGGTCGCAGGTAAGACACATTGAAATATCCCGTATCTGGTCCCAAAATACTCCTCTGTGGACATCTGTCCCCCACAACACTTGCTCAGCCTTAAATGCAATTCTTTCCCATTGAACACAACCTAAACCCTGCCCCTGTCATAAATCAGTGGTGAGTCTGACAGTCTTACCCCAGAGTAAAACTCCTCCTCCAAAGGACGTTTAAAAATTCCTTTTCCATATCTAAATGTACTCCTAACTTCAGTTCTGTAATACTTCCTGACACGTGAGACATATTAATACATTCCGGCATGCATGGCGGTCCCAATGAGACTAAACATAACAGTGTAATCCTAAAATTAAGAGAGATATTAATATCTGTCTCTTAGTACCTGCTAGACGTCACGTCTGTAATCATTATGTGCGACTCGGTTCCATGGATACACACATGTAATTTTGATCATGTTCAGCAGAGGACGTCTCATGATAGTCTCATATTTAATAAGGTCACTCAGTTTGATACCTTCTGTAGCCACGCCCCAGGCCCTCCACACACCCCTTGTCAAGAAATGCTTTGAAGCTCGGCCTCCTGGGTAGAGAACTTGTCACAGGTGCTATATTTCACACTCAATGCTCCAGACATTGCCCATAGCTGTCTCTACCAGCAATATACACTAGGCCTGCAAATAGGTGTTAACATACCACAAACCCACGCTTTGTATTTCTCACAGGCAACTTCAATCAAGCCCTTTAAGCCCCCAGATTTCTGAAAAGACACCACACATATTTGTATTTTACTCCAACTGTAGCTCATTAACCCCTTAAGCACCAGAGGGCTTAAAAATACCCAATATCTCATGACATTATCATGACAGTACCTAAAATTTTTGCTACATCTGTGTCTATCTCAAAAGGACCTGCTAACGGTCATGCTTGAAAGTGGCAGCAGGCTTAAGACGCTTTGGCCAAAGGGTTAAACTAAATTACCCCTTTTCAAGAGAATATATTGGTATTGCACTGTGTATTTTTGTTACCTTGGAAGTAGCTTTGGGCACCTTTGTTTGATCTCAAAATATGCCAATGTTTTGCAAACATTTATTTGATTCCACATATGATTATACGTCCCTATGCATCTAATTTCAGCCTTACCAGCTCTAACATATGTATATATGATCTACATATATAAATAACAACAATTCCAAAACCGATCAATAAATGGCGATTTCAGCAAGTGATATCAAGCATACATTTTAATCTAACTTTGTGTGGAGGGTGAGGCTTGTATCCTTACTATTGTCCAACTCACCATAGGATTGTGACTGGCACCTGACTTACCGTGGCTGACACGTCACCAGTCGCCATGACAACTGGGATGCTATTTAAAGCATAGATCTGGCCCCCACTGTTCACCCTTCCCTGACAAAGCTCCACAC
Organism: Ascaphus truei; assembly: GCF_040206685.1. NCBI lineage: Eukaryota > Metazoa > Chordata > Amphibia > Anura > Ascaphidae > Ascaphus > Ascaphus truei. The sequence goes on from NC_134490.1 coordinate 27,807,041, forward strand.
GGAGTGAAACGCGTAGGATGTAGTGACACGCTGGCGTCACTTCACGCTGAGGTTTGAGGGCTGAGACTACAGTACGTGCAATTTCTATTTAGCAGTATCACGCTACACTGTTACGATTTTTGTAGCAAGCCAGTTAGAGCAGCAAGGTAGACTCTCGTGAATCACCAATACCTAACAGACCAGTTTTAAGGTTATAGGCAGCCAGTTAGAGCTGCGCTGTGTATTTCACAGCTTGGTCGTTTAGCCATCTCACAGACATCGTTAGTCTATCCATCTGTACCAACACCTATCATGCCATAATTGTTCCGCTTAGTTAAGCAGCTATACCAACAGTCATTGTATAGCAGTGGATTCACACTGGTTTCACGATATCCGCAATTTTTATCCATTGGCAGCCAGCCAGAGCAGTGTTTGAGGCAGTTCAGTCGCTGAATCTAGCATTTGTCTCTCTATCAGAGTATGGGTAGTAGGCAGCGAGATTATTACCTGAGTATATTGATATTTCGTCTTTACAGAACTCTGTGATTCTTTTGCAGTGTACATGTTGATTAATTCACTGATCACAGTGACATTTAGATTTATATAGCACTTTACAATTATTATTAATGCTTATTATTAATGCTAACATTAAACGCAGCTGGCTAACTGCATAGTGCTTTAGAGCAGGGGTGTGCAAACTGGGGGGCGCAACATTTTCTTGGGGGGAGGGGGGGGCGGTGCTTACAGAGGCCCTGCGCTCTTCTCCACAACATTTAAATTAATTGCTGGGGGAGCGTGCGAGGCCTCTGCATGTTTCTTAGCTACTCTTTGGCAGCACATCGCCATGACAACACGGAGTCAAATGACGTGATGTCAAATTACGCCAAGCCGCCGATGCCGGAGGAAAGATATTGGGGTGGGGGCACCCGGCAGGTACCTCATCTCACCACGTGCACCAACTATACACATACTAGTGGGGCAGTGCTGTCTCACACACTTGGGTGGGTGATTGACTCTGTGGACACCAGGGTGGTTGGGTGCCCAGGGGCATCTCTGTGTTTTGGGGTAAACTCAATCCGGGGTGCGGACATGGTGTGGGGAACGGCCCTGCAAGGCCTGGGTGCAACTGTATATGTACGTATATGTTATTATTCTTCCGCATGCAGTAACACTGTACAAACGTGTGTTTCATTGCATGGGATTCCTGTAATGGGGATTATCCCACATTGTAGGATCCCATACAGGTGGAGGCGCCACAGACTCGGATACACCCCAGGCTCCCAGCAGCGGAGGCTCAGCCCTCCTGTGAGCCGCAGGTAAAGCAGCACACACACACTGTAGCCGCCGTATCTCCCAGGGGGTGGGGGAAAGTGCACTACAACTACAAACTGGAGGCAGCACTTAGAGGGATCCTAAGATAATATGTTGCTAACATACCATATACAGCAGGGGTGTGCAAACTGGGGGGTGCGAGATTTTCCAGGGGGGTGCGGCAGTTGCAGTGGCCCTGCGCTCACCCCGAAGGCATTTAAATGAAATGCCGGGGGACCACGTGAGGCCTCTGTAACTTCTCCTACCTGGTCTTCATTGACGCATTGCCATGGCAACGTGATGTCACATCCCCCTGCGGCGTCATTTGACGCTGGAGCCGAGCAGGGGAGAAGAACAGACAGGGGGTGCAGGGACAAAACTTTGCGCACCCCTGATATATAGCAACATTACTGGATAAATTAGAGAATTACTAAGATCAGATCGTCAGTCAAAGGGACCACTGCGTCTCTCTCAGAGGACATTATATGTTCCAGCCACACGTCCTACGATTTTATTATATTATATTAAATTTGTTTATTGTCACACGGTCACTTATTCACTTAATAATGTGCTGTGATTTATTTCAGTGATATATTAAATATTACATTTTAATTAGCCTAGGTGTGCACTACAAATGTACTTCTTTTGATGATCCACTGACTACCTGCCATTGGATCTTCTACTGTATATGGCTACTTCCCCATTTATTGCTTTCACTGCAGCCAGAGATTCTGGGTAATGACATGCAAATTAGTACAGTGTGTAAGGGTAAGTTAAAACTCTGTGGTGACACATATTTTTACGCTCAAATAATTATATTTGTTATTGAAAAAATAAATCTGTTGTCTACTGATTGTAATATCCAAAAATATTCCTTCTAGTTTTCACAGAGAAAACTCAAATAAGGAAGGAAAATATTTACGTGGAATCTTTAAGCTCCACCGAGAAAGGTGAGATTATTCTGTGCAAAGCGGATACTGACCCCAAGAGACAATCTTCTGCTCGGTCTCTTTGCGTCACTGTATCAATGTGTGTTGTTTATTCCCTTGACATATTTTGCATTGACGTTTTTTGCGTCTCTGCCATTGGGTAAATATATTTATCTACTTTACTACAGTCCCAAGTTGATAACATACCTCTCCATACACACCTGGAGATACACCTGTATACAAAAAGGAGCATACCTGAGATGCATGAGAAATATGCAAATGTAGGACATTTAAATATGCATTGCATATACAAATTAGCATATATCCCAGGTATCTCCGGTGATCTCCTTTTTGTGCACAGGTTTCTCTGTCGTTCATTGTAGTTTGCATTAAAAGGATGCTAATGACTTAATTCACTACGAGAGCAGGTCAGAAATGTACAGAAGATTAATTTTAATGGTGGAACGAGATTAAAAACAAACAAACATCCACACGTAAAGATGTATCAAATCTTTGTTTCTGTATTCTGATGCTTTGTCCCTTCAGTCTCTGGGCAATGGGCACAATTTATTGTAGATACAGTACATATGCTCTTTCTTACAAGGTATCTTTAACTGTTTTATGATGGTATGTATATATTTATATTATATGCCTTGTAACAATTCAATTTAGAAGCTGCTGATCATCCCCATTGGCCCCATAGTTTAGTATTTCTGTTTTCATGCAGTAAACCTGGATGTTGTCTCCCAACCCCTCTACTTTGTTCAACCCTCAATATTTTGTTAAATATTTTTGTCAAAAACACTAAAATTACGTGTTTCACAAATAAATGAAAACATCTTGTAGATAACTAATTGAGGAGCGTAAGCCACAGTAAATAGGAATTCTTAAAGATTTTGGTTTCTTTTTCTAGACTCCAGTAATAGGATAAAGAGAGACCGGCCTCAGTCCAGTTTGTACGACCCATTTGTTGGCATGAAGACCCCAGGCCAACGCGAATTAATTACGTTACAGGAGCAAGTAAAGATAGGACTGATCAGTGTCGATGAGGCTTTACTGCAATTTAAAGAATGGCAATTAAATCAGAAGAGAAGGTCCGATTCATTCAGGTACCAGCAGGTAAGTTTTCCTATTTCAAATTACTGAAGCCCAAACTGCATACTGTATGTACCAGTCAATGAGGAGTCATTTTAATATCTAATTAAAGACACGGTAGTGTGTCTATTGGTGTGTGTGTGTAGAAGTACAGTCATTAATGAGGCTTAATTTCCTTATGTTTTTAACCCTTCCAATGCGTTGCTGGCCCCTTTGGCATTGAAGGGGTTAAGCTCTTTTTCTGTACTTCCATTGAATATTTTGAGATCCTTGAAATCCAAAACAGGCCACAGCCAACACCTCAGCAATGGTCTAGCATTTTGTTCTGCGTTTTGTGATACACTTATATAATACATTCATCAAATATCAATGATTAATCATCAAGAGTTATGTATCAAAGTCTCCCGACTGTCAAACCAGGAGCTAAACTGCAGCATGTTTATCACCAGCCAAAGAAATCCTATGTGATATTTTGTTTGATTAAATCTGGTGCAACGTTTTACTCCAGAATTGCAGCAAGAGACTTCGGTACAAATGTAGCCATACCAACCTTCCCCCGGAGTCGTGGCAAAAAAGAGGATTTTCCCATTGCTCCGGATGCGGTGAGAACCGGGACCAGCCTCTCCTCTACCAGTGTCTCCGATGGCGGGGAATGCTACAGTAGGGTCCCTACATCGTTCACGGGGAACATGAGTCTGGCAACATTTGTGCATGACTCAGCTTACTATGGCAGCAGGGCGGGGGAGGCCAAGAACAAACACTAAATGGTGACACAAATGGCAAAAATCCAGCACTTGGAAACTAGTTCATGGTCCCAAGGTTCAACAGAGAATCCATCAATTCCTTCTGTTACCGTGCTGGAACAACCTACCATAGACTCCAGTATACGTTCTTTCAAGGCTTCAGCTGTCTCACATTTTAATCTTGTCTGTAACTGTTACATACGCCCATAATCACATGTTGTCTCTCACTTTCCATGAAATGTCTGTACATATAATGTATAACCTCTCTTCATATAACCTAACCATGTGTTGTCATCATAACTCTGTGCCCAGGACATACTTGAAATAGAGAGGTAACTCTCAATGCATTATTCCCTAGTAAAGCATGTTATAAATAAATATAAATAGGAAGTAGCACGGTCATCATTAGACAGCTGAGGGAGTGGGGGAAAAGCTACGATTCATACCAGCAACATCTCCAAGCCCTCTGCACTGGGGAGAGAGAGAGGCTAGGCTGCTGGGGTGGGTAGTGGTTGGGGGTCTACATGCGGTGGCCGGGCCATCTGTTTCCCACCAATGTATGAACCAATTAAAAGGACATTTATCTAAAAATGTGTAATTTTTTTCTGTTGTGTTTTTTTTCCTGGGTACTTATTTATTTATTATATCCTTTTTTTTTTTTTTTTTAGGAAAACCTGAAAAGATTACGAGACAGTATAAATAGAAGACAAAATGAAAATAAAAAACAAGGGAAAAAATCAGGTAATTATCATATCGTGGGCACTTTATTGCAAAATGCATTGTTGATCACACAGGTGATGGTGACAACCTCAGATATTCTCTGGGCTCTGTCTTGCCATAAACTTTAGTAAGAAAAAAGACTTCTGAGCGTAGTTACATGTAGTCACACTGATGAGAGCCAAAAGGTTGAAGCAGCAGTGTGGAGCCTATTCTATTCTATTACTTTGCGAGTGAATTTTAATTATTTTATATCTATTAAATCATTTGACAAACTTCACCATGGCGGCATATCTTAGCGCTTTTTTCACTTCCTCATTCTTGAGGATTACCCCTATGCAAAGCAGCAAGAGCCTGGTTCAGAAAGCATTCACAGTGACACTTCTTCCACCTATTAACTATTTACAGGTGCTATTTTTCCTACTGCTGCCTGCAGTTTTTCACAGTATTGCTTTCCTGATTGCATTATTACATCTGTTCCATTATTGTTGATATCTATTGGTTTTAGCATTATAATTTGTGATCGTGCCATTCATAGCATTACTCTGAGAGCACAACGTGGGTTGTTTTCTCTCTCTTGTGTGTGTATGTGTGTGTGTGTGTATGTATATATGTATGTATGTGTGTATATATATATATATATATATATATATATATATATATATATATATATATATATATATATATATATATATATATGTGTATGTGTGTGTGTGTATATATATATATATATATATATATATATATATATATATTTTGCATTTAACTGCAGTTGTTCATTATGTTTAGGAAAATGTCTATATCCCAGAATACACTGAAAACTATATATATATATATATAAAAAATTATTTGTATCTACTATATTATATACTTACTATATTACGTTAATATTATATTATTAAAAACTATATACATATATATTATTATACATATATACTCTAGCTGAAGGATTAGCTCCGTGGTAATGTCACTGCCTTTGAAATAAGTGAACCCAGTCCAGAATAAATCTCAGTACTTGTGATCTTGGTCACTTTGTCTCAGATCCACAAAGCTCCATTACTGATTTAACGAGACAGAGAGATACCTATTTTAATACAATCTGAAGTGCTATATATATCCTGAAACCACCCTTCACATGGAAACACCTGTGACCAGCAGTGGATTTCCCGATCCGTTGCCCCATGGCACCTACCTGGTGCCTCCGTGCTGCTTCCCTCCATCTTCTTTGACCTTGCAGCGTCAAATGATAATGTGGACGTCACCCACGCGACGTGTCACAGCGCCTTGTTGCCATGGCAACGGGACGTCATGCGTCACTTGATGCCGCGACGTCACATGGCAATGATAACGAGACGCCGTGTGATGTCACAGCATAATTTGACGCTGCAGAAAGAAGTCGGAGGCAGTAGGATGGAGGGTGCGGCAGCAGGTAAGGAACTTCCCATCAGGCCTGATGGGCCCAAGAATCTGGCCTCATGTGGCCTCTGTGTATGTGTGTCGCCCCCAAATTTTGTCTCTCTCTTTCTCTCTCTCTCTTTCTGAAGCGATAGAGGAGAGAGCTGCAGATGCCAGGACGCGACAGCCATTTCACGATCCCGGTTATAATGCGATCCCGGTTATAACGCGGTCTCATTATGTGGACTCCGAGCACCACGTTATAACAGGGTTCAGCTGTAATTAGTTTTGTGGATTGGCGTTAACATCAGGGAACAAACCGTCTGTTACTGATTCTGATAACATGACGTTATGAGCTCGGCCTAAATGGAGCTTTGTGACTCTGGGCCTTTATCTCTCCGTCCTTCAGTCACCAAAAATGTGATTGTAAGCTTCTTTAATATATATAAATATGTCACAATGCTTTAGATTTAAAGATCACAAAGCCCATTCGCCGTGGTCAAAATGCTGAAACAAAACCAGAGTGCGGAATTTATGAATTAAGCTCCAGTTTAAATGCACCTCCAAAAAAAGAGATCAAGAGGGGAAACTGGAAGACAGACAGCACATCAAGCACAGCAAGTAGGTAACTCTCCTTTTACTGATTGTTTGCTTAGTAAAGCAAGCAAATGGTTTAGTGCAGGTGTAGCCAACTCCAGTCTTCAAGGGCCACAAATATGTCAGGCTTTCAGGATACCCTGCTTTAGCACAGGTGGCTCAGTCAGCAGCTGTTGGTAGCTCTTGAGGGCTGGAGTTGGCCACCCCTGGTTTAGTGAGTTCATTTCCTGCTACTGTCATTTTCAGTACCCAGCACTCACCCACCTCTCAACATTAACTATCACTGCCATGCAGCCTCTATTACTTATATTTGCTCTAACCTCACTTCTTTTCAAATGACACTTTACTTTCAACCAGCCTCTTTATGTCTCTAACTCCATTTATATATCTCCACCTCTCAGTTCACACGAACTCCTTTCCTACCTGCGCCCTCTGACACCACACAGCAACAGTATAACCCCTGCACTAAAATACACACTTATAAATCCTCCCAACATATTCTCTTTCATACCATGCTTATCCTCCTTGCTTGTGGGGATCTCTCCCAATCCTGGTCCTTGCCTTATTGCTACATCCTCTTGTCCTCATATCCCACATATAACTTCTACTCCTTCTGGTGTTAACCCCTCTAACCTCATACCAATCATCTGCCAGACTCCCTCCTCTCTCCCATTCTCCTGTGCCCTTTGGAATGCTCGCTCCCTCTCTAACAAGTTCCTCTCTGTACATGACTTATTTTTCTCTCACTCTCTGCTCCTCTTTGCTATAACTGAGATTTGGCTCACTCAGTCTGACTGCTCTGGAAGCTTCTCTCTCTTATGGTGGCCTTTCTTTCTCCCACACTGCATGCCCTGATGGCAGGGGTGAGGGCATGGGGCTCCTCTCCTGAATCTGCCATTACTGAACCCTTCATATTCCTCCCTTTCTTTCTTTTCCTTCCTTTGAGGCTCACACTGTCCAGATTTTTTCTCCTTTCCCTCTCCAGGTGGCCGTCATCTATTGTCCACCTACTTCTACTCATCCCCTTCTGTCTTTCTCTCTCCCTGAATCCTGGCTCTCCTTCTTTTTCTCATCTGACTACCCTGTTCTTCTCCTTGGGGACTTCAACTGACATATTTATGACCCCTCTCTCCCTTGGGCTTCCTGATTTTGCTCTCTAACCTCTTTGTTTGGCCTTCACCAATGGACTGCAGTCAGCACTCACAAGGACGGCCACTACCTGGACCTGTTTAAAAACTTTTCACTCTCTGATTTCTCCATTTCATCCTTTCCTGTCTCTCATCTCAATTTAGATTGTAAGCTCTTCGGGGCAGGGATTCATTTTCCTAATGTTACTTTTATGTCTCAAGCGCTTATTCCATTACTGCACCGACACACTTTATTCAAGCAAATACCCAGTATGTACCTGGCAGATACCTGGAATGCGCCGCTCCTCACCTCTCACAAGCCCCGTTGCGTTTGCCTTCCCAGCCTGGGTTCATGCCTGGCTGACGGGCGGCTGATCTGTTAAATGATAATGATTAGGATTTAATAGGCTGCAATGCTTCGCGTGTCTACCAGATGGCATAAATTCATGAATTGTAATGCAGTATATATATATATACTGTGCAGTATTGCAGCCAGCGGGAATAAAATGCTTCAATCCCTGCCTGGAAAATACCTCAATGCACTCAGGCAGAAAACAGTCACAAACCTCAATACACCCGGGTATACCCGAATTCGTGGGACTAGCCGAGCTCGAATAAAGTGTGTCGCCAGTGTATGTGTTATGTATGTATATCTTTATTTATATAGGGTCAAATGTATTCCACATTTGGAATACAACTTGGGATACGACCACAAAATGTGCAGCATTGTACCTATTTGGCCTCACCCTATCCTGCATAAAGACTAACATGATGGGTATCTTTTATGTAGCCTGTGAGCAGTTAAATGCCAGTGATGAAGGACTTTGTACAAGTTCTCTTTAATGGTAGTACAAATGGGAGAACGAAAAGTTGCCTCCCAAATATCCAACCAGTCCTCTTGGTCCAGTTATAGTCAAAGCTCTCTCTCTCTCCCACCGAATCATGTACCCATCTTTGGCTTCTGAATCGGTTGGTGATAGATCAAGGAAGTAATCCCCTTGTTTTCAGCTCCCATTTTGCAAAGATGTTCATATTGTGTTTTAGAGTCGGAGCAGTGCGAGCCTTTTGCCAATGTCCAGGGGTTGCAATTTTTTGTGGTCCTGACTCAATAGAAACTTGGGGTGATTAAAGAGCGGGGTTAGTGGCATTTAGTTAAGTTATGGGGGGATCTATTGGCATCCCAGGTTTGACAGAAATGCTTAAGGATGAGGTGAGCTAGGAAAGACCGTAGTCTATCTTTTCTAGAGAGCCTGGGGACCTCATTTATCTAGAGGGGTTTACGAAATGTAGCCAACAGGAAAACGACCTTTTTGAAAAAAAATGTAATCTTTTAATTGGCTTTCCTACACAAATCCAACCACACTAATAGCAAAGGTTTGGCTGCTTTTATGTTTATGGAAAAAGAATTGCAAATTGCAATCTTAAGGGCCTATGAATAGGGAAGTGTTTACCAGTCAAGTTTTATATTTACACTTGGCACACCCTTTCCTTAAAAGAGAGCCAATAAAGATAAGAGAAGGGAGCAAACAGAGGAAATCAAACCTCTCCCAAGTCTCCGCTCACCGCGTTACGAACTAATTTAAAAAAAAAATACTAGTAGGTGTCAGATTTGTGTTAAAACGCATCAATCACCCAGATGTGACCCCTTCAATATATTACTATCATTAGTACAATTTGCTCCTAGGAGGGATGATCCTTTGATGAGCTGGCTCCCAAGGTACCTATCCTTTCACTCACCTTTCACATTTCTTCCAGCAAGCACTATAGTTCTTCTATGATTTCTGCCTTCAAAACTACCATAACGTTTGAACTTTAGATAATGATTTGTTGTTTCATTAATTCATGTTCTTTTGTCTACCGTAACAGGCAGTGGCAGTAATAGATCCAGCACGCGGAGCACATTGAGCTTGAGCAGTGGAATAGAAGGCGATAGTGAAGTAAGTAACATGCTTAAAGGTGTCGTATATTAGAGCAGTTTGTTATACTGAGGTGCCTCTTAGGCCGCGATTATACTCCCCGCGTTGTTGCTTGCGCACGTGGGCACAACAATATACTTACCAATCCATATGAGAGCTCCCCTAGTGAGCGCACGACAGACCGTGATGGCGCAAGTGTGTTTTGAAAAGACAAAGCATTTTGTCTTTTCAAGCGACGGGCACGTCACGTGAGCGGTTTGACCAATGAGGTGTGAGCCGGCCACGTGACATCACGGCCACGCCTACCCATTGCCTGAACATGCGCTCCGTCACGTGCACGGTGAGTATAATCTCAGCCTAAGTCTTTCATTTATGGTTTTTGGTCATTTATTCATTTCTGGTTAGAAGCTGAAACCAAATACTGCTAACTTTTTTCATTGACCCTTACAAAGCGGGAGTGAAATTATTAGCAATTTAAAATTCCAGTTTTCTAGTATTTGAAACGTGATGCTAAATCTTTCATCACGAATACACTTGACCCTTGGACCTTCAGCACCGCCCCTTACATTTATACCATACACAACCTTCCCACAATATACACCAACACAAAATAGGGCAGGGGCGGCCAACTCCAGTCCTCAGGGGCCACCAACAGGTAAGGTTTTCAGGATACCCCTGCTTCAGCACAGGTGTCTCAATCAGTAGTATTCAGCATTATATTGAATATAATTGGTGCACTGCTAGAGAGAGGGCAGGGCTCAAAAAGGGGTGTGCCAAGCCTGTTTCAGAAGAGGAAGGGGATGTGACTTTGTAAATTGTTGCTATAGAAAAAAAAATTCTTGTTACATTATAATACATTAAAAATGTCATTTAGAGTTGTTTTTTTAAATGCTATAAGTATTTTCTCATAGTACAGAACTGATTTATTAAACAAAACACACGGTTCTTGGTCTGCAGCTTTAATGTTAGCATGGCTGCCGACAGGGGGGGGGATAGCCGAACAACTTTCCCAGACCCAGTGGCTCCAGTGCCGCCATCAGGACTATACCGGAAGTCGGGTCTAACTTCAATGATCGGCCGCCGTGTTCCCCCTCTGGGCCTGTTCTCACTGGTGCTGAGGGCTCATTGGTATAGTGAACATGCTATTCATCTGTTTACAATTGTAGGACTGTGAATCCGAAACCCCCCAAAGGCAAAGCTCTAGGCGTTCTCTGCAAGAAGACAGACCACCACCTAGGCCACCCAGAATTCCAAACCATGACTCCAGAAGGTAAACTTACACATTACATAATTCTGTGCCTTAAACAAGGGCTTGGGGTGTAGCAACTGGTATTAATAAGTAGTCATTAAAAAGAGACTAATGAGCTGGAATTGGTGCACCTATATTGTTGCTTGAACATATCAATGATTGCGATGTGGACATTGTGAAGAGTTCTGGTCTTCGACTAAGGGGGAAATTCAACACATTGCGAAGACCCTGAGCCACAATGCGATCGGGCCAAAATCCCCCCATTGACTTGAATGGGCTTTTTCTGGCGGTCGCTGTGCTTTTTTAGCCACTTCATTGTATATTCATTTACTTTATGTAAGGAACAAGGTAGATGTGATGCTCTAAAACTGTGACCAGTCCTGTAAATTGAGTATCCAAATGTATAAGTCCACAATGGGTTAATCCAAAACACGATAGAGTGCCCCTAATAAAGTTGATTAGGAACTGGTGGGAATAAGTGTACTAGTGGAGTCGGCTTGACACCCACAACTATAACACATAATAACACCCAACCAGTACAATGCTTATAAATGGACAATGTCCGTGGTAGACAGGAATAAAATAAGGCACTGCGGCACTTTACCTGTACTACCCAAGGGGCACTCTTGTCGTTAGCGGCGTGCAATCCATCCGTTGTAAGTCCAGGAAGATAGAGAGCGTAGATAGAGCACAGCCAGGGATATCCTGTATATTCCGTGCAGGAAGAAAAGAAACAGCCAGACCACTCCAGAAGTAACAAAAAGTAATAATTAATTTATTGTATGCTGAACATACAGAAAAAATGGACTAAGTAAACGCACCTGCGCATTTCATACTCAAGGTACTTTATCAAGGTCTTTATCAAGGACTGTCTTGGGTGATACATTTTTCTATACTCGTATAGTTTGATTTGTAATATGCAGAAAGTGTGTCGTGATCACAACCCTAGAAATCACATGACACAGGAGCAGGCATGTCCATGACATGGAAAGAGGATAAAATCCATTTGTGTGTTGGCATTTGAATGGATTAAATATGCTGATTGACCAATTAGCCTATTTTCTTTCTCTGTTGCAGACATAATCATGTTATTTCTTTTTCTTTTTTTTTTAATCCTAGGGCTCCATCTGCAGCATCAGGTCATAACACCTGGGATGCCCCTCCAGTGCCACCTAGGGGCCGGTGATAAAAAATATCTACGTAGCGTTGGTGGATAACAAAATCTTTTTTTTTAACAATAGCCAATTACCCCTGAAGACAACTACAGTTTTCTCTCACTTTCTCTGAAGACAAATATTCCTAAAAAGCTGCCGTCTCTTGTAGGGCCAAGATAAATGGAAGTGACATGTTTACGTGATTCAATCTGGGCGGTGGCTATTTTAATTGGATTAGACATTTGCAATCCTGTTCAAGTAATGTTTATACGTTAGTTTGCATCAATGGTTAACTGAAATTCGGAAGAGGATTTATTCCCTTGTGTGTGATGTCACTGCCTTTTGAGCTGGACTTTGCAGAAGTGATGTGCCCATCTTTCTGCTCTCTGATCCTTTTGGCCTTCTGACATGGATGGGGTCAGTTAAGAATAGAGGAAACAGCTGATTAACAAGCACCCCCCATTCAGAAACCCCGTTGAAGGAAAGTCGTGTCATTTCCAAAGAAGCCAAGACAAACAAGTGTTGGCTTTAAGAATGAATACATTTGTTTAAGGAAAAAATGAAGTTATTCACAAACCGTTTTCTTATGAAGTTATTGTAATGTCCTTTTGACAGATCCAAATAATCAAAGATTTTCCAGAGATGCTGTAATCAATACAAAGTTCCCACGCCATTCCCTTTTATCAAACTTCTGCCTGGTGCGTTTCTGCAAGGACATTTTCTAAAAGGACAGCGGCTCCTGATAATGGTTGCACCCCAGGCCTTATGGATACGGGAAACAGAAGTGTTGGGTAATGAGTTTGCAGATACTGTACGATAGCACCGTTGCAACAATGAGAAAGAAGAGGTTCTGCGCTGCAAAGACACAAATCCACCCAAGATTCTCCCACAGTGATGTCATTCAAGGTTTTTCAATAGGAAATCTGTGTCGTGACAATGGCCTGTGCTTCCTGCAGCCTTGAGCAATCTCTGTTTATTCTGGAAATGCAGCAAATATACAATACCCTTGAGTGTTTTTGCATGTTTCCCACATGTCCCCAAGCCTACTTCATTCACCCCATTGTCACGTCATGCAGTGGTTACGGGGCAGGAAAGGATTCTGGGTAGTAGCATGCAAACGGCATATGTCCATGGGGACTGAATACATAACACTATGGGAGTAATTCATTTAAACTGCGTTAGTGCCAATTGGGGCACTATAGCTCGGAAACTCCTATTGAACTCAATGGGAGTTTCTGCGATAGTGCCTTGATTTACACAATGACAGTTTAATGAATAACACCCTATATGCTTAGACAGCAGTGCAACGTCCTCTACAACTGTAGTATGTTGGTTCAGCTTTATCTATCGCTATGTAATTAAATATCACTAACACCTAGTCACAAATGTTCTAGAAACATTATATACATATAAACATTAATTGCAATCACTATTGTTTTATTTTATTTCGCTGCTGCATTCATGCCTGAGTAATGTTTGAGTTCCTAGCTATCATTTTTACTAAAGCAATATACTGTATAATGTATGTTTAATGGCTGTATTTTATGCATTTGTGTTTCTGGGTTACATATGCAAGTATAACACAATTGGGTTTACATGCTTAAACCGTTACAAAGGATAGATTCATGATTATGGGCGTGCTTTTAACTCATCGTAACCATGTTGCTAAATTTGACTTTATCTTGAAAGAGCAGAGAAGAGAAAAATATCGTGCCTAAAGTGTTAAAATGTGGCAGGGATATTCCCATCCTGCGTCACAATAAGATTATAATCTTTCACTCACTGATATAGGGGCTGTTTAAAGGGGAATCACTCCTGCGATTAAAGTGAATTTATTCTAGTGACATGTTTAAAGCAGCAAAACGTGATATACATATATGTGTGTGTATATATATATATATATATATATATATATATATATATATATATATATATATATACACACACACATATATATATATATATATACATATACATATATATATACATATACATATATATATTTTTTTTTTTTTAAATCAGTACTGTAGTATTAGATAATACTGTCTGCATTTAATGCCATTTTTAATGATTTTTTAATGTATTGATCATCCTTTGGTAGCTACAGCAGCCATTTAAAAAGTCCCATCCACTTCCTCTTTTTAAACAGGCTGTGACACACCTTCTTGAGCTCTGCCCTTCGGCAACAAAGTATCACAAACAGATATGTTGCTCTGTTCTAAACAGCAGACTGTCTATTACTCTGAACGCTATAACAATAATTTGTCACACTTAGTAATATAATGTTACATATCAGCTGCAGCATTTCACAGACTGCAGCACAAAGTTAGAAGACGGCCATTTCGTTGGGCACACAATCAGGATTTTTTTACAGATCTATCACAGGGGCACCAAACGATTGCCAGCTTAGGTAAGAATGTAGAATTATAGATTGTCACATGCTTTACATATAAAAATAAGAATAAAAGGGGGAATGTAGTATGGCTGCTTTAAGGGGACTCAGTAATTGATAACTTTTTTACCCAAATCTGACACTTATAAGGATTTTTTCAATTTATTTTCTAAAGTTACGACTTGGGAGAGGTTTGATTACTTTGGCGGCTACATTTTGTGTGATGTCATTGTGTGTTCAACGAGTGCTTATATACATAGATCACCCTGTCCACCTCCCCTTATCTCTATTGGTTCTCTGATAAGGACAGGGTGGGATAAAGGGTGAAGAAAACAATTGATTGACACCCTAAGAAATTAAACTGGCCGACTACATGGGATTGAACCTCTAAAATCCCTTACACAGAGAAACTTCAACAAAAGTTAAGCCACTGTTCACAGAAATTTAGCATAAGGAAACAATGTTACTTTGCTCAGCATTATTTTATTTGTTAACTAAACTTAAACTTGGCTACTAAGAGTCACGGCTGCCTTAGCCTTTCTTAGTTGCAAATTGATTGTGAGTTCTCCTTTCAGAGCAGGGGGATATTGACAAAGAATGTATGTACATATTATAAAAAATTCTTGCTTTTAATATTTCAAATAAAATTGTAAAATATCATGATTGTGTGTTTGCAATACTATAAAAAAAAAGAACTACTATAAGCCTTAGTACAGAGGTGGGCAACCAATTTTTCAATGTAGCCAAAGGTGTGGCGGATGAGAAGTAAAAATCGCCACAACATGTAAAAAATTGAGAAATTAGGTTGCTCAATCGAACATTTAAAACAACACACACTGTTCGTCTGCTTCCCTCACCTCAGCACTATCACCTGCTGCTGCGTCACTCACCTCAGCACCATCACCTGCTGGTGCTTCCCTCACCTCAGCACTGTCACCTTCTGCTGCTGCTTCCCTCACCTCAGCACTGTCACCTTCTGCTGCTGCTTCCCTCACCTCAGCACTGTCACCTGCTGCTGCTTCCCTCACCTCAGCACTGTCACCTGCTGCTGGTTCACTTCGTTAACTCATTCAGAAAGCGGAAACCAGCACCCGCCGTCAGGAAAAGTTTATACTGTGGGAGCTGGCAAACTCATTCACCACACTTTCATGGTCAATTCGCCACTTGTGGCGATTGGCGACAGGGTTGCCCACCTCGGCCTTAGTAGCTCTAACACAAACATAGCTGTTGCTTTATGTATCAATGTAAAAAAACTGATGTTACCAATATTTTGAATGTGTGTCAATGTATTGAGGTACTAGCTAAGCGTCTTGTGCGCCTGCTGGGGCAGTGGTTATAAAGGAGTTGAGAGTTGTTTCCACAACACACAATACAATAGGATGTATAGCAAATAAAAATATCACTTATGCGCACATTCGCATGTAACAGACAGGTCTGCAACCCTGCCTATCCCCATTATCTGCTTCCACTGCAGCCAGGGATTCTGGGAAATGACATGCAAATGAGCCCAGTGTCGCCATCTGCTTCTAATCCATTTAACATGGACACCCATAAGCTTATGATGTATCAAATTCTCACACAAATTAGCTTCTTCTTAGTGCCACATGTCTGCTTTATCTGAAGTAGTAATAACTTCCCTGGCAAATAACCTGAATCTAAAGTTAGGGACTCGGGGGGAGATTCACTATGGTGCAATACGGGCTATCGCATTGCTATTATGCATAAACTGCTATTCAAATATATGGCAGGTAATGCGCAATCGTGGTGCGATAACCCATAATGCACCTTAGTGAACTCAGCTTTAGGGCCATATTTAAGAAAATACGATAAGCTGTAATGTACCTTTATGAAGCGCCTTCCGCTCCCACACATTGTCGAAACAGGTGCAATAGGTACACAAGGCTTTCAATAGGTAAAGGACATAAAAACTAAGAGGGCTTTCACTAATCTCTGATAAGAGCTGGAGCTCAATTTGCGTTATCTGCTATTGACTTACATCGTAGTTAAGCCGTCGTTTACTACAGCAAGCAATATAGGTGAGGTCATATGGACTTTCACAAAGGATTCCGGCACACTCGTATCTATGTAACAAAAAAGAAGGAAAGTGGAGCTATTTATTTCAGTTCATAAAATGCAAGTGAACTGCATTCCTTACAAGTTTTAACTTTGTATAGTCTCTGGGTTCCTGCACAAACTCAAAGCTATCAAGACATAGTGGCCAACCGTTGATTTTCCCCATAAAAGGCAGCGATGATTAACCCTTTCAGTGCCGGGTGGTGGTGCCACCTCTCCGTGGTCACGGACCCTCCAGCATTTCCGCATAACGTGACCGCTCTTCGGATGAGGTATCTGTTCCGGTCGTTGACCTGGAGGAGCACAGCCTCTACAAAACAAGCAGAGGCCAATGTTTTCTTGATATACACCGTACGTCATTAGGGCACTTAAGTGCTTAAGGATGGTACTCTGCGCCAGAATCTTCAAAGTGCGATCTGCTGTATCGTGCCTGAATCGGCAATATCTCCCATTAAAGTCAATGGTGGATATTGCCAATACGGTATAGCAAAGTGCCCTTTAATGGCTACAGGCATCTGCTTCTTCTCTTTATGCCTCAGTCCTCTCTTTTACAATGAATCTTTGTCACCATTTCATTTACCCCTTTCTCTCTTCCCTGTTTGCATTGCCTTTCTGTTCTGTCCTCTATCTCATGCCCTCTTTCCCTGTTTCCATTTCTCTCTCCCCTCCCTAACACCTTCAGACACACCCTTTCTCCCCCTTCCTCCACATCTTTTCCCTCGTTTCCCCTTTTCTCCTTCCATTCAGACTTTTCCCAACTTTTTTGTGATTGCGTGAGTCATTACAGGATTTGGAAGAGGGTTATCTTGATGCATCTATTATAATGATACAGTATGCATTAATCCTTTCTTTATATACATTTCCCAATCTCTTGTTGCTGGCTCCTCCAGGTCTGAGCTTGCATATTACCTGCCTTTTGGAAACTTACAGTACACCAAACATTTATTTCATGGACTGTAGATGCTAGATGGCAGAATATTAATTCATTTGAATAGTCACTTGGAACCTCTGGAGGTCATGTGCTAACACTGACGGGAGTTATTTATTAAACTGCGATAATACACATCGGGATTTCACCAGAAACGTTGAGTAACTTCAATCGGAGTGCAATACTGCCCCGATCGGCCCTACTACACTTTAATTAATAAACCCGTAAGTTGAAGCAATTTGATAAGTTTGTGTTGCTTCACAGACGAGTTAAAATTTAAAAAGTTGTTTTGTGACACAGATTTGAATGGTACAGTAATAGGAGTTTTGTGCAATCTTTGTTGATGTGGCTTTAAGGAGACCATAGGAGATGTATTAACACTCGACTCCTCTCTCACATTCGCCCCTCACATTCAAAACATTTCTAAAACCTGTCGCTTTTTCCTCCGCAATATAACAAAGATACGCCCTTTCCTCTGTTGCTCGACTGCTAAAACTCTGACTCAGGCCCTCATTCTCTCCCGTCTTGATTACTGTAACCTCCTGCTGTCCGGCCTTCCTGTCTCTCCTACAATCTATCCTAAACGCTGCTGCTGCTGCGATGTGTCCGGTAATTCTTTTACTTCAAGCAATGTCCACACAGGACAGGGATCTGACGAAGTAGTTTGGTCTACGAAACACGTGGGATCGTTATTGCTACTTGTTCTGACACTGTTCCTGAGTTTTTGCCACAGTGAACTTGCTCCGGTAACCCACGGGACTCCACTGATCGCTGATTTGCAGCATACCCCAGTGACGTCATTGTTCCCGGTGTGGTATCAACTGCCTTTATCTACCAACTCTAGGCAAGGATAGCTGGAGCTTGACGGTGCGGGAAGTGTGGTGTTCCAGTTTTACCTACATGCTACCTCCTGATGTGTGGACATTGCTTAAAGTAAAAGACATACCAGGACAGTACAGCAGCAGATGAAAGACGCTCCCATCCAGACAGGAGGCTGCCGTCTGTGAGGAGTCCCTGAAGCACGCTACCTGCATCTCTGAGTGGCAACATCTGCCCTAAACATGCCCTGCTTATTTGACTAAACTCTCTTGTACGTGCATTTCTTATCACTTTCATGAATACACTTTTAAATACTTATTAACCCTATGAGAGCGTGCGCTGTTTCTTTTTTCTTGTACTTGCCAGTTTAGTTGCCAGTGTTAATTCCTGGATTTTAAAAAATGGCACCCGCAGTTATCCAATAGGAAGCCGCCACGCTCCCTTGATGACATTATGGCTTCCTATTGGCCAAGAGGATTTAGCCACTTTTTTGATTTCCCTGATTGGACCAGCACGTAAACCGCTACAAATAGGATGGTTCAAATTCTATAAATAAAACTACAGAATATATATATATATATATATATATATATAAAAAAAAAAATGAGTGGGCATGACTTCTACTTTCCGTCTTCCGGCGAGTCCCTGAAGTGGTTGTGCTCCGCAAGACCCCCCAGATAGCTCAGGTAAGGTAATGTAAGGTGAGGTAATGTCTGGCAAGGTACAGTAATGTAAAGAATCTCTCCTTGCCCCGCAAAGAATCAAGCAGCACCTTAAACATACTGTATCACCGTCATTCGTTAAAGTTAGAACTACATGGGACTGCACCTTAAAATGTCCCATAGACAATGAAACAATGCAAGTATGGTTCTGTCTGCCAACCATTTACTGCACTCGCTGACCTTTTTCATGTTTGCCAAAGCTGTTCTGAGCTAGAACAAGGTATTACAGAACACACTGAAAGCATTCATTCATGTGGTCAGGCGCCGTACAGAGCCTGCTGAGTTGGGGTAAAGGGATTGCCAAGCTTGTAACCAGTGTTGAAGCAGTCAAAGGCGGGCCCGGGAATGCACTGCACCTATCTTGGGGATTATAGGTTGCAACTGGAAGGGAAAGAGGCAGATTAAGTGTGTGATCTCTGCATTGTCCGCCATAATCCCTACCGATTTCTCTGGCATCCCGTAACGTGCTTTGGACCTAGAGGCCCGATGGTACAAGTGCCTTGCTGTCTCTGAGATGAATTGTATCAGGTGTAAGCCGCAGTCCATGCTGCCGAAGACCGCGCGGAGGGGTGATCACCCCCTTAAGGCCTTAAGGCATTGATCGCGCCCATAGACCACACAGGCGATAGCAGGAGGGGGCGCGCATTGAGCGACGAATCAGTTGAAACTGATTTCGAGCGCGATGGGCAGATCACGTGAGCAGTTCACCCAATGAGGGGCTACCAGCTCTGTGACATCAGACACGCCCCTGACGGCGCGTCTATCATGTCTAAAAAAGCACCCACTTCACGCGAGTGACGTCACGGACGTGCACGCCTCCGTGCGGGCAAAGGCTGTATGGAAGGAGCATTATACAGCCCCAGAGCTCCTGCCACAGTTATTTTTTAGGGGAGAAAGAGTTGGGGGGACAGGCACAACACAAACAAACAGAGGGTGGACAGAAAGAACAGTAGAACACAGTGGGAGTGTGTAAGAGCCGTGTTCAGAGGTACGCAATAGAGACTGGTTTTAGGGTGAAATTAAATAAGGCTTTTATTGCGCCTGCTTCTTTAACACAAGAAAATCATCAAACATATGCAAATAAGGGGTCAAACAAAGCTTCTGTTCCACTTGGGAGTATTTCTACTTAAATATATGCAGTCCACAACTCCGTTTAGATAGCATGTTTCCCAGCCCCCAAACATATATTTTGATATGTGCAGAGATACAACAGTCTTAGGCTAAGTCCATAGTGGATCCAGCCAGGAGGAGGCACGCTGAGGCTGAGGGAAAGCGGGTGTTTTCCCTGGCCTTAGACCGCGCGCCGTCCGGGGGCGTGTCGGGGGGGGGAGGTCTGTGACGTCACGGAGCTGGTTCGCCCTCATTAGGCGAACCGCTCACGTGACCGGCCCTGCGCTCCGGCGAGCGAAGAAACTAAAGATTAGGTAAGACACACGCTTCCGCAAGCGTGCGGAAGCGAGCCCCTGCTAAAGCCGCTCTCATTGCGGCTGCAGGGGCTCACTGCCGAGCAGCAGCGCGCCTCAGCACGGGTCAGCGATGCCCGAGGCCTTAGAAAGGAAAGTCTTATCTGTCTCTCTGGTAGCTGTAGGGGAAATCCTTCTCTGCCTTTTTGTCCTAAGGCACTTTCAGCTTTCAGAAGTGTTCTCCCCCTTGTTGTCTTGTTGTCTGGCTGTCAGTATACAGCTGCTCAAGACCTCTCTGTCCCTTCCTGTTTCAGCCCACGTGTGTGCTCAGGAGTCTCTCCTTCCTGTCTCAGGAGGAGCCTTTTTCTCTAACAAACCTCCAATCAGCCAAGTGCTGGTCAATTAACCAGCACACTGCTGGATTAGAGGCAAGTTTTCTGAACAGGGATAAATCTCCTGAGTGGGGGAGGACGAAGAGGCAAATTAAGAGAGATGCACAAAGAAAAGAGGTTGTATGTATTGGGATATTGTTATAACCTTTTTATAGAATATAAAATATATATAAATATAGGCATTTGTACACATCAGAGTGACCTGATTAGTGAATTGGTCAAAATAAATAACTAACCAGCTGTATGCCACAAGGACGTTTAATATAGTGCTGGCCATTTCCACAGTGCACTGTATGTTGTACAATATTTTATATATATATATATAATATATATAATATATATATATATATATATATATAGCCCCCTTTCCGTATAACTAAGGAAACTACGTGTGATGAATATATCTGTTGCTCACAGGAGGCTTAAGCCTCCGCCGCTGGGAGCCTAGGGTGAGCTCTTTCTCCTCTCGGTACCGAGCCTCCACCTATGAAGGATCCCAGCGTGGGCGGGATAACCCATACAGCAAAGAATAATACACACAGGTATATACTTAAAATTTATTGACACACACACATGTGATAACATAACAATAGAACTGCAACCCACAGTATACACCCAACACTTGGTGGCCCCCAAAGTACTGAGGGTGCAGTGGCACCAATAACCCTGGTGTCCTTCCCAATGTCAATCCCACCCAAGTGTATGAGGTAGCGCTACCTCGTGGACCGTTGGTGCATTTATACCTGCCTGGGCACTCCAGAACCCAGGTGCAGCAGATATGAAAGGATCAGTCAGGTTCCACGTTGTGGGGTCTTCAACAATCCCCTCACGCCTTAGAGTCCTGGTCCGCCTCGTGGGTGAGCTCCAGCAGGAGTGTCTCACATAAATGTCTATAGGGCCCTGGCCTAATCCCAGGCCGCAGGGCACCGCGTGGCCGTTTGGTTAACAGTGTTTCACTGTCACTACAGTAGTACTAAGGGGAGCGTCCCTATCTGGGGCCTTCCCTACAATACTGTGTCTAATGGGACTCTGGACCTCACTGGGGTCTGCAGGGGAAGTCTGGCCTAGTCCAGGGGTTACTGGCACCCTGGACACTACCTCTTCCCTTGCTCTCCTCCGTTCGACTGCCGCGGTCCTCCATTCGCGCCAAACTATCCCCTGCTGCTTTTGATGGAGGATCCTGGGAGCCCGGCTACATATATACAGTATATATATATATATACATATACACACAGGGCACGACAAAATATAAAAAAAATTACTTGCCAGTCCAAAAAAAGCACCCGTCTCCCTTTTTTTTAATGTCATAAATTCCTAATAAGAATTAATAACAACATTCAAATAGCAGGGGTGCTCTGTGTGGGTAGCAGGGGATGCGCTGTGTCGTGAGCAGGGGGGGCTCTGTGTAGGGAGAGGGGGGGGCTCTTTGTGGGGAGCAGAGCGGGGTATGTGTAGGGAGCAATGGATGCACTTTGTGCAGAGCAGGGGTTGCGCTGTGTGGGGAGCTCTGTGTCGTGAGCAGGAAGGGCACTGTGAGGGGAGCAGGGGGCTCTGTTGTGAGCAGGGGACTGTGTGGGGAGCAAGGGGGCTCTGTGTGGGGAGCAGGGGGGCTCTGTGTGTTGAACAGGGGATGCACTGTGTGGGGAGCAGGGGGCTTTGTGTGATGAGCACGGGGGCTCAGTGTGGAGACGGGGGCTCTGTGTGGAGAGCAGGAGATGCTCTGTGTGGGTAAAGGGGGAGCTCTGTGTGGAGAGCAGGGGGCTCTGTGTGGTGAGCATAGAGGCTCAGTGTGGGGAGCAGGGGGCTCTACACATCTACATGCAGAATAATCTATCTTTCCCTAGCACAGTTTCTGGGAAATTTTAATGTTTTGTTTCTAATCTACACAGTATGTGACACCTTATCTGTACTGAAGTCTATAAAACTACAACTCCCATGATTCCCTTAGTGTGAGCATGTGCAGTAGGACATAGAACTTTGCATTCCAAATCTGTCATGCGCTCAGGCATACAGCTGCAACAGCTGACACCCTGAAGGGTCAGTATACTGATAGTGGAACAGTGCTAGGAGGGCACAGGGGGACCACCATGGGGGTCGGGGCTCAGGGGCGCAATGCTTACCCCTGACAGCTCATCCGTCCTGGATCCTAGCCCTCCTTGGCTCGTGTTCCGGTGCGTGCGTCCGATGAAGGTAAGCAGATGAATGGGGATTTAAGACAGCGCCACAGCAGTCAATCAGTAGAGTTCTAAACGATTCCGTTGAGATAAAAGGCTTTAAGGGTATATTGCACACATAGACATAGAACTTTGACCTGGATGTATTCAGTGTCGCCACTTCGGGGAGATTGTGAACCAGAGCTCAGACTGCAGCAGAGACAGAAGAGAGCTGCCTCGTTGCGGCTAAAATTCACTTACCCCAGGCGAGTGGGCGAGTGCATTTGTCGAGCCCTGTTATATATATATATATATATATATATATATATATATATAAATGTAAATACAACTGTATGCTCATCTGCATGTCTTAGGCAGGTCTGCAACCCCGCCTTTCCCCATTATCACCCAGCACACAGCACTTCCACTGCAGCAAGGGATTCTGGGAAATGACATGCAAATGAGTACACAGTGCCACTTTTTGCTTGAAAAACCATTTTTAACATGGTTCCTTATAGGCTTAAGCTTGCTGCATGGTCACAGCTTTGAGCACAGCCAGGGTTAAGGTGCATACCCAGAAAACCACCCACAGACAGCTGTTTCGACCTTAATGGGTCTCATCAGTGTGGGGTTGATTAAGTGGGTATGCAAAGAAGCTAAAGGATAGGCCAACCATAATACTGAGTTAAGTTATGGTGAGTAAAAAAATAATAATAATAAATATATATATATATATATATATATATATATATACATATATATATATATGCAAATACAACTGTATGCTCATACAGTTGTATTTGCATATTTGCTTTCCTGTGGAGGGTTTTTGTCACTTTTTTACTCACCATAACTTAACTCAGTATTATATATATATTATATATATATATATATAGGGAACCATGTTTAAAATGGTTTTTGAAGCAAAAAGTGTGCTCATTTGCATGTCATTCCCCAGAATCCCTTGCTGCAGTGGAAGTGCTGTGTGCTGGGTGATAATGGTGAAAGGCGGGGTTGCAGACCTGCCTAAGACATGCAGATGAACATGCTAGGTGAGGGCATACACAAAGTCTACATGATCTTTAGCATGGGCGCTAATGTAGGGTACCGAAATATCGATCCTCTGGTAATTTCATAAATCTTCAAAATTAAGTTGCATGTTTTGTGAGTGTCTACTTTGCTACTATATCTTCATTATGCACATACATATATTGCAACTTTACCCAATCAACATACATATTTTCGTTCACATTATAAATGTGCATTCATTCCTATCAAATAATTACAAAAAGATTGCCGTGATATAAAGTAGAAAATATCTTTTATTTAATTAATTAC
This sequence comes from Ascaphus truei, assembly GCF_040206685.1. Classification (NCBI taxonomy): domain Eukaryota; kingdom Metazoa; phylum Chordata; class Amphibia; order Anura; family Ascaphidae; genus Ascaphus; species Ascaphus truei. The sequence goes on from NC_134490.1 coordinate 27,831,473, forward strand.
CTGCATTCTTTTTTTGTGTATTCAATATATGTGTATATGTAAGTAGCATCATACTACGAAACGTGTTGGGACGTTTTTGTGCTCTGTGGATTGTTTTTGGACTGTTCCTGGACCTTAGACCATTGCAGTATCATTTGAATAAACTATCTCTGGCATTTGCCGATCCGCTGTTTGGTCACTCTGGTGACACCATCAGTCACCACCTCTGGAGATCACTCACTGAGTGATACGCCGTCGTGTGAGCTGCGGTCACTGTAGGGCAGTGAAATGGTTAAATTAAGAGGTCAACTATGATTATCTAAAACGTTGGACCATCCCTTAGATTCTAATAGGAATACAAAAATGACCTCATGTGGTTGATGTGTGTAATATCTCACCTGCTTCTTGTCTAGCATTTTATAGTAGCACAAATGCCACTTGTACATAAATTCCTAATGTTCATTTGTTTTAACCTTTTAACTTGCGGTCTGAAATGTAGCCAGCTTAGCATGATGAAAGGATGTCTTGTAACTAAACTTCAGAGCATTAAGTACCGAATAATAAATTGCACTTTTAAAAACTATTTCGTTTTCCATCCAATTGACTTAAAATCCCTATATACGGTATGTGTAGGGTTTTATAGGTACCCGGAGAATTATGAAGTCATTGCTTTGGGAGGTTTTTTTTTCCTGGTGGTTTTTAAGCAATATAGGTCCGTGATATCAAGCTTTGCAAACTGCAGTTTTGCAGATTAATTAACAGTTAAGGGTCTATGTAATTAAATAATTTGAGAAAAACAGGTGCAAAGAGACATTTCATATCTTGATATTTCTATATATTAAAGTAATTCGCTCCAAGTTTGCCCTGTATGAGTCAATTCTGTATCCTTGTGTATCTTTTTTATTATTATTATCTTTTTTTTTTAAGAAAAAAACGCTGCCAGGTCTGAGATTACAAAAACCCTCCCATATTAGCTATTTGAACCAGTTTATATTCAAAAAGGTATTCTTAACACCTTTGTGAATGTTCTTGGCAAAGTCGAGAGGCCAAAGGGATGCGCCTCAAATTGATAGTGCGTTACCTCTATCTAGGGTGACCAGATTTTCAAAATGAAAAACCGGGACTCAATAATAAATTATTTATAAAAAAAATTACATCACGTGGCGCACCCCGTTGCCATGACAACGAGACACTGACGTCAGGCGGTGACATGTTGCCATGACAATGTGGCATCACGTGATGCCTCGGCACCATAATGCGTCCCGTTGGTGGGGGCTGCAGTGTGTGTCTGTGTATAGGAGGTGGGCCCTGCAGTATGTGTTTGTGTGTATATAAATAATGAAGACATTAATTAAAATTAAAATAATTAACAAATTAAAATTAAATAAATAATTAATTGACAAATTAAAATTAAATAAAAAAATTTAGGCATTAATTAAAATTAAGACTTTTAAAAATGTGACCTTCCTGACCTTACACTTTGCAAAATAGGGTCTCTTGCTCTCCTCGTGGTTGTCAGTGACATCACTGCCATGCAGGGCCGCAGACAGCTTTCCTGGGGCCCAGGAAGAACGTTTTCACCAGGGCCCTCTACCCACGTTTCGGCGGCCTTGCGAGAACCCCCCCTTTTCACACACCTCCTCACTCTCACCCCACCTCACACTCCCCAGTCACCCATTCCTCCCCCCCCCTCACCCATTCCTTCTCCCCCTCTCTCTTACACCCCCACCCCCATGTATTTTTCTCCCCTCCCCACTCAACCTCCCTCCCCAATATACGTGCACACACAGTGACACACACACACACACCCCTCCTCATACTTCCCCCTCTTCTCCTCCCCTCATACCTCCCCCATATACCTTTTCTCTTCATACCTCTCCCTCCCCATCCTTTCCTCATACCTACCCTCTCCCCCTCCTCATACCTTCCCCATCCCTCCTCATACCTGCCCCATCCCTCCTACCTGCCCCATCCCTCTGCATACCTGCCCCATCCCTCCTCCTCCCCTCCCAATACCTTCCCCTCAGCTCCTCATACCTTCACCTAACTCCTCATATCTCCCCCTCCTCATACCTTCCCCTCCCCTTCCTCATACCTTCCCCTCCCCCTCCTCATACCTTCTCCTCCCCCTCCTACCTTCCCCTCCTCATACCTTCCCCTCCCCTGCTCATACCTACCCTCTTCCCCCCTCCTCATACCTTCCCCATCCCTCCTCATACCTGCCCCATCCCTCCTACCTGCCCCATCCCTCCTCCTCCCCTCCCCATACCTTCCCCTCAGCTCCTCATACCTTCCCCTAACTCCTCATATCTCCCCCTCCTCATACCTTCCCCTCCCCCCTCATACCTCCCCCGCCCCTTCCTCATACCTTCCCCTCCCCCTCCTCATACCTTCCCCTCCTCATACGTTCCCCTCCCCTGCTCATTCCTTCCCCCCCCCCTCCTCATACCTTCCCCTCCCCCCTCCTCCTACCTTCCCCTCCTCATACCTTCCCTCCCCCTCCTCATACCTTCCCCATCCCTCCTCATACCTTCCCCATCCCTCCTCATACCTTCCCCACCCCCCCTCATACCTTCTCCATCACTCCTCATACCTTCCACATACCTCCCCATACCTTCCCCTCCCCTCCTCATACCTTCCACACCCCCCCTCATACCTTCCCCATCACTCCTCATACCTTCCACATACCTCCCCATACCTTCCCCTCCCCTCCTCATACCTTCCCCTCAGCTCCTCATATCTCCCCCTCTTCATACTTTCCCCTCAGCTCCTCATATCTCCCCCTCCTCATACCTTCCCCTCCGCTCCTCATATCTTCCTCCTCATACCTTCCCCTCAGCTCCTCATATCTCCCCCTCATACCTTCCCCTCAGCTCTTCATACCTCCCCCTCCCCCTACCTTCCCCTCAGCTCCTCATCTCCCTCCTCATACCTTCCCCTCAGCTCCTCATATCTCCCTCCTCATACCTTCCCCTCAGCTCCTCATATCTCCCCCTCCTCATACCTTCCCCTCAGCTCCTCATATCTCCCTCCTCATACCTTCCCCTCAGCTCCTCATATCTCCCCCTCCTCATACCTTCCCCTCAGATCCTCATATCTCCCCCTCATACCTTTCCCTCAGCTCCTCATATCTCCTCCTCCTCATACCTTCCCCTCAGCTCCTCATATCTCCCCCTCCTCATACCTTCCCCTCAGCTCCTCATATCTCCCCCTCCTCATACCTTCCCCTCCGCTCCTCATATCTCCCTCCTCATACCTTCCCCTCAGCTCCTCATATCTCCCCCTCATACCTTCCCCTCAGCTCTTCATACCTCCCCCTCCCTCTACCTTCCCCTCAGCTCCTCATCTCCCTCCTCATACCTTCCCCTCAGCTCCTCATATCTCCCTCCTCATACCTTCCCCTCAGCTCCTCATATCTCCCCCTCCTCATACCTTCCCCTCAGCTCCTCATATCTCCCTCCTCATACCTTCCCGTCAGCTCCTCATATCTCCCCCTCCTCATACCTTCCCCTCAGATCCTCATATCTCCCCCTCATACCTTTCCCTCAGCTCCTCATATCTCCTCCTCCTCATACCTTCCCCTCAGCTCCTCATATCTCCCCCTCCTCATACCTTCCCCTCAGCTCCTCATATCTCCCCCTCCTCATACCTTCCCCTCAGCTCCTCATATCTCCCTCCTCATACCTTCCCCTCAGCTCCTCATATCTCCCTCTTCATACCTTCCCCTCAGATCCTCATATCTCCCCCTCCTCATACCTTCCCCTCAGATCCTCATATCTCCCCCTCCTCATACCTTCCCCTCAGCTCCTCATTTCCCCCCTCCTCATACCTTCCCCACAGCTCCTCATATCTCCCCCTCCTCATACCTTCCCCCCAGCTCCTCATATCTCCCCCTCCTCATACCTTCCCCCCAGCTCCTCAAATCTCCCCCTCCTAATACCTTCCCCGAGCTCCTCATGTCTCCCCCCCACTCCAACCTTCCCCCCAGCACCTCATATCTATCCCCCACTCCTACCTTCACCCTAGCACCTCATATCTCCCCCCGCTCATACCTTCCCCTCAGCACCTCATATCTCCCCCTCCTCATACCTTCCCCCCAGCTCCTCATATTTCCCCCTCCTCATAACTTCCCCCCCCTCCTCATACCTTCCCCCCAGCTCCTCATAACTTCCCCCCCCCTCCTCATACCTTCCCCCCAGCTCCTCATATCACCCCCTCCTCATACCTTCCCCCCAGCTCCTCAAATCTCCCCGTCCTCATACCTTCCCCCCAGCTCCTCATATCTCCCTCCTCATACCTTCCCCTCTGCTCCTCATACCTTCCCCTCAGCTCCTCCTATGACACACACAGACAGACAGGACACACACAGACACAGGAGACACACACATAGACAGACAGCACACACACACACACACACACACACACACACACACACACACACACACACACACACACACACACACACACACACACACACACACACACACACACACACACACACACACACACACACACACACGATACAGACAGGACACACACACACACCTCTCTCTCACTGAAAAGCAGCTCACTCCATCCGGCCCGGTACTAAGCCCCGCCCCCGAGATCCTCTTGCCTCCAACCAATCCCCTGCTTCTACTCTCTATGCCCAGCCCCCCCGGCATTCTAACATGAAAAAAATACTACCCGTCTGCCGCATCCTCCTCCTACTCAGCGCCGCCGCTCGCTCCCCCCGCGCATCGTCGCCGACTCCCCTGCGCACCAGGGAGAAAAACCGGGACATTCCCGGGATGGACAGGCAACCGGGACAGCCCAGCAAAAACCAGGACTGTCTCGGTAAAAACGCGACGAATGGTCACCCTACCTCTATCACAAATCTTAGATACTTTCTGTGTCTGGAACATATAGGCATGTGGAAGAAGGCATCTTTCAGATCTACTGACACGAGCCAGTCTCCCTGGTCCACTGCTGAAATAATGGTCTTAAGGGTCCACATATTGAACCTTTTTACTTTGAGCAGTTTGTTTATTCCCCTAGGTCTAGTATGGACTCGAATGTTCCATTGGTCTTCTTTGCGAGGTGTGTAACTTTATCATCTCCCTGATAAATGTCCTTAATTCTTATGCACATCAATAAAAGATTATCAGACCTCCCTGTTTTCCCCCTCAAATTGTTTGGACTACCCAATATGCTTAAAATGTCTTGAAATTACACAAAATATAATTATTTCCAGGCACTTGCATTTGTCTCAAGGCAGATGATAGCGTTAGGGGGTTATTCATTAAGCTGCGATATTGCTGATCGGGGCACTGTCGCACAGAACCTCTGATTGACTTCAATAAGGGTTTCCGTGTGATAGGGCCCAGATCGGCACTATCACTGGTATCTATCCACTGGACGACTTTCTTATTTGAAAAACAAAAAACAAAACAACGTTTATGGTTGGGAGGGGGAGGGGTTTGAGGTGATGTATTTAATTGTTAGTGGGGCCCCAACCGTGAACTGCATATACATATAAAGCAAATACAATTTCCAACTGCTGCAGCAATTGTTACCAACCAGGGTTGTAGTGCTCATATTTTGAGGAGGAACCCACACACGAAAACACATGATAATAATGATTTTTGGATATTGATTAAACATTTTACATTCAATTTACAATTACTTTGTAACTGTAGAAATGTATTAGTGTTCAGACATCTGATAATTGGTTCCTAACCATTTTTTATCAGAACTTTAATCAATTAAACTATTGATTTATTGATCAGCAATCGGATCATGAAAATAGGGGTTATTTGTGAATAGCAATGGCAATAGCAAAAACGATTGCATTAATAGTCTGAGAGCTTGGTTGTGGTGCTCTGCATCCTATTTGTGAAACTGAGATCTTATGTAGCAGTTTCATGCACGGTGACATTCTTAGCTGACTTTTCAAAGGCAGTTGGCACCATTTATCCTATTGTGTCAGGATTATCCATGCCACAATGTTATTTAAATAGAGCCAGCTCCCCTCCTACCCCCCCAAATATATGTAAATAAAATACACAGGTTGGAATGACATTTTTTGTTACATGTGCCCTGTAACCTCATTGCACTGTGCTGCGATATGATTGTCACGGTAGCTTATGACAAGATATAATGAACACCAAATATCTGGGTTGAACTGAACGAGGCTTAGATATAATAAAATATAATTTATTCCATAAATAAGGTGAACACAGCAATATAGTACAATTAACAGGCAATAAGATAACACTTACTTAGGGTTGGGGAATGGAGAAGTATCCAATAGCAATTCTCCAGCAGTCCAGTTACATTCAAGATGGAATCAGAAGCACAACTCCAGCAATCCAGTGACATTCAAGATGGTATCAGAAGCACAACTCCAGCAATCCAGCACAACGAAAAACTGTAGGGTTGACACAGTTTATATACCTGTGCAACCCTATCCTTAACATTGAATACAGCCTATTGGTGAACAATTATGTGTATCCACTCCCTAACGTGGAGACTAACAGACTAACCGACTAACCCATGCCCTCAGGTAACAATTAGACTGGCAGAGTTTGTTGATTGACTAATACTTAATCCCTAGACATTGGGTAACAATCAAGGCAGTTACTTTTTGATCACCGTGCTTAGGCTACTCAGCCGTCTGCCCTTCATGACTTATTAGCCTAGCAAATGGCGTCTGCATTTTCAGAACAGATCCAAAATAAAATACATATACACTTTAATATCTACACATATTAATAAGTTCCATTCTGGTGGGCTCAGTGGGTCGACCTTTGCCAGTTTTTAATGCCCACAGTGACTCCACATATTGGCCAAATATGAACTCTCTGCGACCTCCAGAACTGGAGATACAGAAATGCACTTTAAAACATTAAAATACATGCTTATAATGAAACATGGGAACAGGGGAACATACATTTTCAAGGTACAACAAGGTGCAAACCTCATCCCTGGACCGCAGTCCAGTTAACCCCTTGTCTCTCTGGTGAGGTCAGGGGATGGCCATATGGGGTGCAACCCCTTTAATACCGGGCCACCCCCTTTCTCCCTCTACAATGATATGTTGGCACTTAAAGCTGCAGTTCAGTCTTTTTTTTATTTTATTTATTTTTTTACTTCAATAGTTTCATGTGTGCAATCTCTAATAACCTAAAGAACTGTATAGCTGCCAGTCAATTCGTTCTCCATGTATTGATAGGCGAAATTTGGTGACATAATTAGAGCTGGCATATGTTTTTATTTGCTTCTGTCAGTCAGTGGAAGCTCATGAATATTCATGAGCACTCCTGCACTGACATGTGCTAGAGGGAGGGCAGGGCTGACTAAGGGGTGTGCCAGAGCTTGTGACAGGACATGAAGGGGCAGTGCCTTAGCAAATGGCTGTTAAAATAGAAAACAAGAAAATTGGTCTTTCAAAGTTGTTTTTTTAAAAACAGAAAATGCTAAAAGTATTTTTTGAAGTGAAACTTCTTTAGTGGCACCTATTCTGATGGAGTAAAACGGGAGAGTTGGGGGCGAAATGTGAAACGGAAGTGACGTCACATCACGGCTCCCCCTCCCTCCCCCCGCGTCTACTGTGACATCGGCGCCACTCCTAACAGCTGCCGCTCCCCCCCCACACACCCGCTGTGACATGCTGCCCAGACACCCGCTATGACATGTGGCGGCGGCAGCGATAGCCGCCGGCGCCGCTCCTAACGGCCGCCGTTACCCCCACACGTCAGCTGGCATGGGTATAGCAAGATGGCTGCCGCAGAGCTTCCGGTGCTAGAGTGAAAGGTGTAGCAAGAAGGCAGGCGCGAGGATTTTAAATCAGTCTCGGGTGTGGGCCGAGTGGACTCAGTGAGCCGCCGCTCAGCCTCTCTCCTCCCTCCGCTTCCCTGTGTCCCGCTGACTGAGTGCCGCCGGGGCCGGAGGAGCCCGGGTAACCGGGAGGAAGCAGAGCGGTGTGTCGCTGACATGTCGAATTGCCGATGGACAGGAAGGGAGGAGGGAGGGAGGGAGGGAGGAGGGAGGGAGTGATGAGATCGGACCTGGCAACGATGTCCACATTAAAGGATATCAAAGGAAGAATAGGCTGGGGAGAGGGATATCACATTGAAAACATCACAGTCCTAGTGATTCTGTGTGTGTGCAGCGAGTAGCAGGACAGGGCAGAAGTGGATGTGCATTCCCTGTCCTTGCAGCCAGCCGTTCAGTGCCTGTGTGTGTGTATGAATAAGGTACAGTCAGTGTCAAATGCTGCTTCTGATGGTGAGATATAGCTGCATGCAGCTCCTGGTGTCCTGTGCTCTCTGCTAATATGCACTGAAGGAACCATCCAGACTGGCATGAGCCTTCAGCAGAACAATTAAAGACTGTCAAAACAGGACACACTAAACACTGGAAATCTCAGTGCTAGTAAATACTCAGGGTTAAGGAAATAGCAAGGTATCTGTATGACAAATCTCAACTGTCAACCCAAATGAAATATAACATTCTTCTGTGTACTGGAAATATCTGATCTATACAAAGTCAGCAATATATCAGATTGTAAAATGCAGTGGTCACAGAAGTAATACAACCTCAGTGGTGCTGTGCATGACTGCAGGAGAGAGCACAGTTATTTGAGCAAAGGACACTACAATAATGGTACTAATTTTACAAACATGGTGTATTCATGCAGAATATAAAGGGTGAGACTATTTGTAAAACACATCTCAGTCACCCGCGCACTCACAGTCGCCCGCACACTCAGGCGCCCGCACACTCAGTCACACGCACACACGAGGAATTCACAGAATTCATAGTGCAAATAGCTAATACAGGGGATGTGTGCCGAGCACACGCATTCTAAGTCAAATTTATTTGCGTTTTGTCAATGAAATTGTATTTAGATTTTTAATTAAAACATCACCAACACAAATACAATTTCTGTGACAAAAGTCAAAGAAGTTTCACTTACTATGCGCGTGCACAGCACACACAGCTTTTTTTTCTTACTACAGAACTGATTTATTAAAAAAAACACACATGCAGGATATTGACTGAACTGCAGCTTTAAGCAAACAGGGATATACTATAGATAGATATTAGTGCTTTAATGTAGTTGCTATTGTATCAGGCAGGGGTGCAGCACTATATATGTACAGTGTTCTTCAAACATATATGTTTGTTTGTTTTTGGAATCCAGCCAAAAATCCAAGCTTTCTCTACTACCACCCTTCACTGACCCAAACAGCCTTGTCACAACCTACAACACTGTCCTTGCCTGTTCACTTGACCAGTATGCTCCGCCTATATGCCCACACTCCAACCAACAACCCTGGCTAAACACACAGACACACTTTCTGCTCTCTTGCACTCGTTCCGCTGAACACCTCTGGAGGAAGTCACACCCTCATGCAGATTTCTTTTACGTAAAATTAGTTCTGCCCTGCTTTAAATCTGCTCTTTTTCTTGTTAGAGCTACTTCACCACTCAGGCCCAAATCCAATCAATGCCACCTTTTCTCTGTGTTTAACGCTCGTCCAACCTTCAACTGATTCATGCTTTACTCCTTCCATTATACCCAAAGATTTTGCTAATATTTCATGGTCAAGGTGGAAGCTATCCTCAGAGAAATTGCTTTCCACACCCCTCCTTCCTAAGCCTCCTGTCTTTGAAGCGTTTTCTCCAGTTAGAGAGAGAAGTATCTCTGCTGCTTTTATTTCAACCTCTACCCCATTCCCTTCCACCTCCTGAAACCTCTAGCTTCTACCCTGGTCCCCATCATTTATATCTTTAACTCATCTCTTTGTTCTGGTTCTTTACCATCTCTTTTTAAGCAAGCTATTGTGTAAGAGTTGTGTTCAGAGGTACATATAATGGAGACCGTTTGGGGTGAAATGATATCTTGGCTTTATTGAGCCTGTTCCTTAATGCAGGCAAAATATACAAAAACACAAAATAACAAACGCCTATCCCTGTTTAAGTGCTAACTTACTTCCCCAGACACTATCTCCAAGGCTGGAGGGATAATCCCATTACCACCCTATTCCCCAAAGAGTCAAGAGATACCTTAAAGCAGGTGGCCCTTCATGTCAGTCTCTGGTAGGTTCCTGGGTCCCCTGTGTCCAGGAATATAAATCTCTGGGTGTCTTGATCTTCCTGTTTCTGGGAACAGGCTTTTTCACCGAGCTGTGATTAGGCAGGTGGAGTGGTTGATTGCAGGTGTGCAATTAACCAGCATACTGCTGGATTAGAGGCAAGCCTGTTAACAGGGATAAGACCCTGTTACATATTGTTTGACTAATTCTTCAGGATAACACCCTAAAACCTACTTCCCCTAACTATCTTCCCGTCTCTTGCTTTCTGGAATGGATTATTTCTTTAAGTATACTTAAGGAGACCAGACGTACTGGTTTGACCGTGACAGTAGCAGTTTTAGAGCGTTTGTACTGGGGTCCCAAAATGCTAACTAAAAAGTCTCATATGTATCGGTTTTGAAATTGCCACTGTGTGTGTTGACACTTGTGGGACATCTGTGCTTTTAAATGAGCTGCAGCGAGAGCTTGGCTCCACTTGGGATTCTAGCCCTGGTACCAGAGATGCCCACTGGGGGTTCTTCCAGCTCTGTAGAACCGCTCTGCATCTCTCTGAACTCCAGTGCCCCGGGACCTCCGACCGGTGCAAGGTAAGTGACTATCCCGGCTAAAGCACCCATTTATATAGCTCTGTCAAAAAAGAGCACAGACTTCATGATGGATTCTGGCATCTTGCATTCTTTGACCCTCGTAAGTACCTGTACCTACCGTACATGTTTTGTGCCCAATACTACTACACAAAGGCTTGCCGATTAATTCTTTGAATGATTGATGAAGTACGTTTCAAATAATTTTGTATTTTGCCCCAGTTTGTCACTTGAAAAATATGGTCATCTTACATATACTTCACCTTTCTCAACTCCCTTAACCTACTTGACCCTCTCCAATCAGGTTTCTGCACATTATACTCAGCAGAACCTAAACTCACAAAAGGTAGATAATGACCCCCATATTGCCAAATCTCAAGGAAAATACTCCATTCAATTCTTAATTCTACTTAAATTTTGATAGTTTACCACCCTCTTCTCCTACAGATTCTTCATTCTTGGCATTAGTGGCACTGCCCTTTCCTGGTTCTCCTGCTACCTCCCTGACCCCTTGTGACAGGTTACCTCACAGTTTGGTCAGTAAGGGACTCTCACACCAGTTGTTTCACAGAATAACATTGTTTATTTCGGCAGACAAGGCAAACCGCTTCTCAGACACTTAAAAGGACAATGCAACATCAAGCCTGTTTCAGTCCTTACTTTACCTTTTGAGGCAAGTCCAACTCCATCCTAGGCACATCCTTTGGGAGATGACATACTCCTGGCTCCTTTCCATGCAGTGGAGTCCTGGAGTTCCCAGGCAAATCCCTTTGGGCAACTTGAACCCTTCTGCTCTCAGGTTCAGGAACAGAAAGTTCTGTACCTACATTAAGCAACTTCATGTCATTTAAATGGCTATTTTATTGGAAAGGAGGTGGGAAGATGAGGGTAGCAACTTCGCTACACCAGCCTAGATAAATGAACTAGTTGTAATCTAGCAGTGAAGGGGTGCTACCAGGGAAGTCAACGAGAATTGAGCACAAGAAAGGTAACTAGAGAGAAAAGTGATTCCTCTTATTGGTGCACACCCTAATTAGCCAATCATAAGGGGTATCTTGAAAGTAGCTAGTTTTAATGAAATATTGAAATTGTGGGCAAACTTACAAAAATATATCTTTAATTACTTATTAAAATAAAACAGCTATTTATAATAGCCCTAGTGACAGTTTTAAAGGGCTAGCTTGCTCAGGGGCTAGGCTGTTGGCAATTAGTATATATATATATCACCCATTTATATAGCGCTGCCAAAAAAGTGCACAGATTTCCTGATGGATTCTGGCATAATTTGAAAATCCGGGACGGTCATGGCTTAACCGGGGCATTTGGTCCATGTCTATATACAGACGAGACCACGACTATTTTAAAGCTTGCCTTAAACTAGCCCGGTTACATTCTGGGTATGTGCTGGGCTTGTTTAAGGCAAGTTTAAGGCATTTTTGCATTGACTAATGACCCATAGATTTAACACAGCAGGGGTCCCTGGCAGTTTCATGCAGTTTGAATGGGACTGCCAGGTACACCCGCTTTTAATCTGATGGGCCATTAATCAATGCAGAAATGCTGGGGCTAGTTTAAGGCAAGTTTAAGGCATGTATTCAGAATGTACCTGGGTCTTTTTGGCTATTGCTACTGGTTTGTGTTAGAATAGTTGCAGTCTCTGCTGACCACGACGAGATCACGAGTATTCTAAAGCTTGCATTAAACTAGCCCGGTTATATTCTGGGTATGTGCTGGGTGTAACCTGGCTAGTTTAAGGCAAGTTTAAGGGATTTCTGCATTGACTAATGACCCATAGGATTAACACAGCAGGGGTCCCTGGCAGTCCCATTCAGTTTGGGACTGCCAGGGACCCCCGCTGTTAATATGATGGGCCATTAATCAATGCTGGGTCTAGTTTAAGGCATGTATCCAGCATGTACCTGGTTCTTTTTGGCGATTGCCACTGGTTTGTGTTAGAATAACCGTGGGCACTACAGTATAGACCAGGCCTGCACAACATGCGGCCCGGGACACCCGGCTCCCTCCAACCCCCCTTGTGAGGCTGTCCCTGATTGGAGGAGCAGAGAGCCAATCAGAGGACAGCGGGGGTGGAGCCCACACCCCAGCGGCCCAGAGAAGGGTATCCTTCCTGGTATTAAGGTAAGGACACAGATTGGGGGATGGGGGGAGCCAGGGTGAGAGGATGGTGGGAGCTAGGGTGAGATGGTGACAGGATGGGGGGCCCAGGGTGAGATGGTGACAGGATGGAGTGAGAGGGATGGGGGGGCCGGGCGAGAGGGATGGGGGGCAGGGTGAGAGGGATGGGGACGACGACAGGGTGAGAGGGATGGGGGGGGGACACAGGTGAGAGGGATGAGGAGGGGGACAGGGTGAAAGGGATGGGGGACGACAACAGGGTGAGAGGGATGGGGGGGACAGGGTGAGAGGGATGGGGGGACAGGGTGAGAGGGATGGGGGGACAGGTTGAGAATATGATGATGGGGGGAATAAGATGATAATGGGGGATGAGATTGTGATGGGGGGCAGGGTGAGAGGGATGGGGGGGGACAGGGTGAGAAGATGATGATGGGGGGAATAAGATGATAATGGGGGAGGGGGGATGAGATGGTGATGGGGGCCAGCCTGGGGAGATGAGATCATGATGATGGGGGATATTTTAAATGCATGGGGGGGGGGGTATATTTGATATGTATTGTGGAGGTGGGGGTATATTTGATATGTATTGTGGAGGTGGGAGTATATTGTAAATGTATTGGGGAGGTGGGGGTATATTTTAAATGTATTTGGGGGGCGGTGGGGGTATTTTTCAAATATATTTAGGGGGAGGTGGGGGTAATATAAAATGTATTCGGGGGCGTGGGGTATTTTTTAAATGTATTTGGGGGCGTGGGGGTATTTTTAAAATGTATTTGGGGAGCGTGGGGGTATTTTTTATGTGTTAGGGGGGGGGCGTGGGTGTCCAGTATTTTTGGACAAGCCACCTGGCAACCCTAGCTCCCCCCCATGCCCCCCTCCCTCTCCCGCTCTAGCAGTATAGAGCGACCCGGAACTTCCGGGGTCTGCTGCTAGAGCGCGCATCCCTCGCGCTTCTCCCTGCCGCCATCTCTGTTGCCGCCGCCACCACCTCTGCTTCTGCTGCTGCCGCCGCCGCCACCACCACCATCAGGTAACATGGGGGGTTGTTCATCCATGAGGGGGTTGGGGGGGGCTGCTGAAATGGACTGGGGGGCTGCTGAAATGGGTTGGGGGGCTGCTGAAATGGGTTGGGGGGGGCTGCTGAAATGGGTTGGGGGGGGGCTGCTGAAATGGGTTGGGGCTGCTGAAATGGGTTGGGAGCTGCTGAAATGGGCAGTGGGCTGCTGAAATGGGCTGGGGGGCTGCTGAAATGGGTTGGGGGGAGAGATGTGAGGTGCAGGGGGGAGAGAGATGTGAGGTGCAGGGGGGAGAGAGATGTGAGGTGCAGGGGGGAGAGAGATGTGAGGTGCAGGGGGGGAGAGAGATGTGAGGTGCAGGGGGGAGAGATGTGAGGTGCAGGGGGGGAGAGAGATGTGAGGTGCAGGGGGGAGAGAGATGTGAGGTGCAGGGGGGGAGAGAGATGTGAGGTGCAGGGGGGAGAGAGATGTGAGGTGCAGGGGGGGAGAGAGATGTGAGGTGCAGGGGGGGAGAGAGATGTGAGGTGCAGGGGTGGAGAGATGTGAGGTGCAGGGGGGGAGAGTGATGTGAGGTGCAGGTGGGTGGGATGTGTGTGGTGTGCAGGGGGGTATTATGTGTATGAGTGAGGGCGAGAGATCGATGGGGAGTCTCGCAAAGGTTGATGATGAGGGTTTTTGGGGGAGATATGAGGATATGAGGATGATGATGAAGGGTGCTGGGGTAGATATATGAGGATGGTGATAATGATGATGATGAAGGGTGCTGGGGTAGATATGATGATGATGATGATGATGATTTTACCCGTGCGGCCCCAAACTTTTTTCCTTGGAGCAGTTCGGCCCTTCTCACTGTACAAGTTGTGCAGGCCTGGTATAGACCAAACGCCTCGGTTAAGCCATGACAGCCCAGGATTTTCATATCTTGCCAGAATCCATCAGGAAGTCTGTGCACTTTTTTGGCAGCACTATATAAAAAAATTCTCTCTTTCTCTCTCTTTATATATATACTACATTGCAGTCTTTTAGTCCCAATTTAAGGCAGGAAACACTGTATTTCTATATATGGGGTTTATTTACAGGGATTAAATCATACACCAACCGGCCCACCGTTCCTTTAAGTCAAAATAAAACATAAAAAGAACACCTATTCCCTTTAGGGAAAATAACTCAACTTTGCTTCATCCCTTTCTAAAGACAGCTGGCCAACTATACTGGTTCCCAGCTTAAAACAATGTTGTACCATATGCACCCCACTTGAACAGTCTTAAGCACATCAATATAGTGTCTCTCTTATCTGTTAGTCCATTGTAGCAGACGTCCCCGCTTCAGCACGGCCTCGCATCCTTCCTTCCTAGGGGAACTCGGCCCCACGTGAGCTCAGAGAAACTCTCCTCTGCAAGTCAAATGCCAAGGACAGGACATCCTCGCTTCAGCACAGTCTCTCATCCTTCCTTCTTCACCCTGGGATTAATGTCCCAGGTAGTCCCAGCAGACTCCGCGACCACCGCCCAGCGCGTCTAAGGAACTGTGCCAGCCTTCCTTCTTTAGATGGGGAGCACTTTCTCTGTCCCCTTTTCTGGGACAGCAATCTCTCTCTCTGTGTCACTCTGTAGTCACTCTCCGCATGGCAGCTTTCTGTATCTGTCTTAAATACTTCCTTGTTCACTCATGGAGTCCAGCCTGATTAATTAGGCAGCAGCTGCTGCTGGCTTCTCTAGGGGATTAACTCTCTGAGAGCTGGAAAGGTCCCATACTGCACTGTTCCAGCACCTAGAGGACAGTGATGGTATCACAATATATACATACTAATTGCTAACAGCCTAGCCCCATAGCACCGTCTGCAGAGGAGGTTTCCAGTTGTTTGAACGGCGCTCAGGCAGTGACGTCAGCGGGACCAGCGCCGGAACACACCAGGGAGGGCGAAGAGAGTCCTGGGCACTGAGTTGCTGCTGAGAGGAGCCATACAGCTGTACTTGATTTGTAACAAGCAAAAGAGACACCTTAGCAAGCTGCGGACGGCATCCTAGTATTGCACGTGTTACTGCATCCATATGTGAGTTTCCATTTGGCTGTTTTTATATATTTAAATAAATTGTGTTGTACTTTCCACACTATCTTGCTGTATTCTCTCCTTATCATGCATTCCGAATATCTACTTGGGAGAGGCTAAAGAAGAGGAGGATTGAGAAGATTCGCGTGGGATTCGTGATCACAGCAAGGAAGAGGTTAAAGCACAGATCCTCTCAACTGAAAGTTGCAAGATTTATCTTGTAAGTAGTTCACTGTGGTCGTACTGTCCTGTATGCACCTGTCCAGATATACTGTGCAAGTTGTGTTTTTTCTTTAACCCTTTATTAGGGGGGACTAACGAATCCAACTGCAATCGTCATTTTGGTTGGGAACATCATTTGGACATTTAAAGGACTGCACTGTATGGACACTTTCTACTGTATTAAGCGCCAGGTATCCCATATGGTTTTTGTATGAGTTTTGTGTGTAGGGTGAGGAGATAACCTGCACTGTGGGACAACTTAGGCTGCTTTATTTGTTTGTTTTTTAGTCATCACGTTCACTTGTTATTGTATGTGCACTTTATTATATTGTAGGCACAATTAAGTATGCACACCATTTAATTTAAGGCACATTTTTTTAGCATTAGCTCATTATAGGTTAAGCGCTGTAGTTTTGGTGTATTAGTTAGTTATTTACATTATAGACTCAAATGATGACTAATCTAGTTCTTTGAGCATTTCGCAGTGATGTGTGTTGTAGTTGCATTGGAGAACAAAACAGCATATTGAATTGTAGAGGGTATCAAGTTTGCTAAGGTGGGTTTGGAGTACCGAGCCGTATACTATGTCCTCATAGTCGATAATTGGCATTAGCATCTGCTGTGCGATACGCTTTCTGACCAGCAGACTTAGGGAGAATTTGTTCCTGTAAAGTACACCTAGTGCATAGGTTTTGGATGTCAGGGTATCAATGTGCATCCCAAATGTTAAATGGGAGTCAAACCATATGCCCAAGTATTTAAAACTAGTAACAGGAGTTAGGGTGGTATTAGCGTGGGTTCTGATCTGGAGGCTCAGTCATTGGAAGCTTTAAAAATGTAGTCTTTGTCCCAAATACCATTGTTACAGTCTTGTCAGTGTTTAACAACAGTTTCTTTTGGGAAATCCAATTTTCAAGTCTCAAAAAGTTAGATTGAAGTATGTGTTCAAGGTTGGAGAGGCTAGGGCTGTGTGCATATACTGTAAGATTGTGTCATCTGCATACATGTGTATTGAAGCTTCCTTACAGGCTGTAGGAAGATCATTGATGAACACTGAGAAGAGTAGGGGCCCCAGAACAGAACCTTGTGGGACACCACAGATGATATCCAAGGGGTTGGAGTTGGAGCCTGAGGGACATATGTTGGGATCTACCTGATAGGAATGAAACCAGTTTAAATCATGCTTCCCTATTCAAGAGCACTGGAGTTCGTTAAGCAAGATAATATGGTCAACAGTATCAAAAGCCTTTGCAAAATCTAGGAATATTGCACCAGTGAGTTGTCCCAGTTCCATTCCACACTGGATTTCATTGCAAACTTTTAGCAGTGTACTTATCGTGGAGTATTTCGGGCGAAAGCCAGATTGGAATTGGCTAGGGAAATTTGTCTTGGTATAGTAATCGCTTAATTGGGAGTGAAAACATTTCCCCATGACTTTGGATAGTATTGGGAGAAGAGAGATTGGCCTGTAGCTTGAGACAGAGTTTGTGTCCCCACTTTTGAAGATTGGGACAACTCTGACAGTTTTCCAGGTGTTAGGGATATGGCCTACAGACAGAATAGAGTTGACTAGGGAAGCAATTGGTTTGGCAATGGCTGGGACACCAAGTCTTAAGAACTTAGATTGCAGTAAGCCATATGTATTATGTAATATGTAATGTAATATGTATTGGGGGGAGTGGGTGTCTTTTTAATATGTATTTGGGGGAGTTGGGGTCTTTTTAATATGTATTGGAGGGAGTGGGGTTCTTTTAAAAATGGAATGGGGGGGGGGTTTGGTATGTATTTTATGGTGGTGATTGAGTGAGAGTGGGGTAATTGACGGAAGGGGGCGAGTGAGAGGAGAGAGGGGGTGAGGGAGTGAGGAAAAGAGGGAGTAAGATGCAGGGGAGATAAATACATGCGGGAAGGGGGGTGACTGAGGAAGAGAGAGTGAGATGGAGGGGAGAGAAAGATGTGGAAAGAGGGGGGGCTCGCAATACGGCTACATGGGGGGGCAGATGTAACTCTAGTCCTGGGCCATATATATATATATATATATATATATATATATATATATATATATATATATGAGAAAAGAAAGAAAAAGAATCCCACTAAAAGCACTCAAGCAATAATAAATGATAATACGATTTATTCAATGAAAAAAACACATGAATTACACAAAATCCTAAAACAGTCCCCTCGGCACCCCTAAAACATTAATTCTGGTTTATGCACAGAGGATGAATATATTATATTCTAAAATAGAAGGTCAAGAAATATAAAATATACAATATATATATATGTATATTGCGAGCCCCCCCTCTTTCCACATCTTTCTCTCCCCTCCATCTCACTCTCTCTTCTCTTCTATATATATATATATATATACTAGCTGATATACCCGGCATTGCCCGTGATTTACCCCCCTTCACAGCTGGCTGGCCCCCACGTTCACAACTCCGTTCCCCTTCACAGCTCCGCCCCCCCCCTCTTCACAGCTCCCCCCCTCCTTCACATCTGCGGTCTCCCCTCCCTGCACCCCACATCACTCTCCACCCCTCCTGGCCCCCACATCAGTGTCCCCCGCCTTGCACATCACATCACTCTCCGCCCCTTGCACCTCACATGACTCTCCCCCCCCCCCCTTGCACCTCACATTACTGCCCCCCCCCCTGCATCACCCCGGCCCCCACCACATCACCCCCCGGCGCCCACCACATCACCCCCTGGCCCCCACCACATCACCCCCCGGCCCCCACCACAGACTGTCTCACACACACACACACACGTCCGCCGCCATCTTACTCCGCGAGGGAGGAAGGGGGTCCTTCCGGGCGCCGCCATCTTAGGCGCCGCGTGTCCACTGCCTGTTGGAGCACCGGGGGGGAGGTGAGTGGAGCACCGGGGGGGAGGTGAGTGGAGCACCGGGGGGGAGCTGAGCGGAGCACCGGGGGGGAGAGCTGAGCGGAGCTCCGGGGGGGAGAGCTGAGCGGAACACCAGGGGGGAGCTGACACGGGGAGAGGAGGAGAGCGCGGGGGCACGCGGCACGTGCTTGAGAGCCGTGGGGGGTGTCCCGGGCGCTCGCTCCGCTCCCCCGCTGACTGTAGTGGCGCCGGGGGGGGGGTGAAAGCGCGGGAAACAGGGAGACACGGGGAGAGGAGGAAGTGCGCGCGGGTCACGATGACTTGGAGGGTGTGTGTGTGTGTGTGTGTTACACTGCCTCTTACTCGTGTGTGTGTGTGTGTGTGTGTGTGTGTGTGTGTGTGTGTGTCGTCACTCCGCCTCAGGCCAATGAGAGGTGTGCGGGGGCGGGCGGCCCAAGGGACCAATGAGATTTCCCCTAGGGACACAGGAAGATGCAGACAGGCATACAGTGCTTTCACTAATATAGTATAAGATATATATATATATATATATATATATATATATATATATATATATATATATAGTGTATATATATAGTGTATATATATATATATAGTGTATATGATTCAGTGCAACAAATGTGCCCAAGGTTGCTACATTGGGGAAACCAGCCAAAAACTACAAGGCAGAATGAATATGCACAGACACTCCATACCCCATCACGAAGAAGGAAGATACTGCTCATCTGTGGGACATCATTTCTCACAGCCAGATCATTCCATAAATGATTTAAAAATCAAAATCCTCAATGGAATGTTTAAACGCACCCAAGAACGGAAAACATTTGAACTCAGAATGATAAGACTCTTTGACACCAAAACCAAAGGACTTAATGCAGACATGGGTTTTCTCACACCCTATCAAAATTGTTTGCAATTATCCTGCTTGCCTCTATTCTCATTCACACTTTCTCTCTCCCCCCCCCCCCCCCACAGCATCCCTCCCCCTCTTTCCTTGTCACCCACCCCTGGCTACAAACACTTTTAACACCCTACCTTATCTACAGTACATATCCGTTTTTGTGTTTTTTTCTCTCTCTACACTGTTTTAGCCATAGATTCCTGTGTATATCAGTATTGTCGACCTGAAGAAGAGAGGAGAACTCTCGAAAGCTTGTCCTATGACACAAATTGTTAGTCCAATAAAAAAGGTATCACCTAATACTGAGCACTCATTTATTCTGCACTATTGCAACTGGACTAACACGGCTATTTTCTGCTATATATATATATATATATATATATATATATACATGTAGAGGTATCAGTACCGTGTTAGCCGAGATTCAATAATCAAAAAATAAATAGACGATACCGTTCTGTGGCTAACAAAATGCTTTTATTTGTGCGAGCTTTCGAGATACACTGATCTCTTCTTCCGGCGATGTTACAATGAATGAAGAAAGCAAAGGGTATACTTAAAAACAGTGTCTCTTGGAATGTTATCTGTGCTTGTCCCTCCCCCGTGTGTGGATGTGATTTATGGCTAGAGGTTTTAAATGGTTCCTGAAAGTTAGTGATGTAAGAGTGTGTGTGTATGTGTGTGAATATAAATGAATGGAGAGCCCACAGTGTATACAGTGTGTTAGGACCAGTAGGTCAGGCCAGAATCTACACTTGTGTTAAGCTTCCATTTTGTCTGATCATAACTACTTAAGATTCTGTAGTCAGCCTTTTGCTGAAATATAATTCCTAAATGCACTCAATTTCTGCCAAATTACATTTCCTTTCTTCCTGCTCAGAATATTGCTAATATACTTTTTGTATCGTCAGTCTCCTGCTCTTTTAGTTAGAATATAATAGACTGATTCTCTTAAAGAGGTAAAATAGTGTAATTTAGTTGCTAAAGATTCAAGGTCTCTTTTGATAACAGACAATGAAAAAGCTATGTATTCAGACATTGCTTGTATTGGGAGAAACACGTCCCAAAATCATGCCACTAATATGTTCTGCCCCATAATCACGCCTCTAATCAAAGCTACGCCCAAGACACACCCAGGTTACACCTATGTTACGCCTCTAACCAATATCTTCTTTTTCCTGTATAAAAGTCATTACCCTATGAGTAATAAATTGAGACAAAAGATTTGAAACCTGGCGTGCGTTACGTTTCATTTCTTTCGTATTCCCGGGCCTGTAAGTTCAACAAAAATCTGAGATAACAAGTCGCAGGGCGTGAAAGCTTCTCGAGAAGTCTGCTGCAAACGGTGCAGATTGTGTATCCAGTCACAAGGTCTTCAGCTTTCTTGGCAGAGGAAAGGTTCCTCTCAGTTCTGAAGCCTAGGCGAGGAATAACGGTTTTCCTTCACAGTGCTTTACAAAAGGTGTGTGTGTAGTGGGAGTTAAAGCTGCAGTTCAGTCAATATCCTGCATGTGTGTTTTTTTTAATAAATCAGTTCTGTAGTAAGAAAAAATACTTTTAGCATTTTCTGTTTTAAAAAAACAACTTTGAAAGACCAATTTTCCTGTATTCTATTTTAACAGCCATTTGCTAAGGCACTGACCCTTCATGTCCTGTCACAAGCCCTGGCACACCCCTTTGTCAGCCCTGCCCTCCCTCTAGCACATGTCAGTGCAGTAGTGCTCATGAATATTCATGAGCTTCCACTGACTGACAAGCAGAATATAAACAAATCCCAGCTTTTAATATGTCACCAAATTTCGACCTATCAATACATGGAGAACGAATTGACTGGCAGCTATACAGTTCTATAGGTAATTAGAGATTGCACACATAAAACTATTGAAGTAAAAAAATAAATGTAAAAAAAAAAAAAAAGACTGAACTGCAGGTTTAATATTAATGGTGTGGGTAGGTGTGGAAATGTGAGAGATTGTAGCATAACTAAAAGTGCGTGTATTTACTATGTGGTCCCTATTGGTGTATAGGGATAGAAAAACAAGGAGTATTTGTATGTGTAAGAGACAGTTGTGTGTGCATACATATAGCACAGTATGTACAGACATGGCCTCTAGCGCTCATGGGAAGAGAGTTCACTTGTGTCAGTAATGACTCATAAAATTTTGATCTCTGTTTAGGCCACCGCTAAGTGTCCCGAACAGTTGCATAAATTTGTATTCATGCAACCGTCTCTCTTTCGGTGTTTTAAGATTACCTTTGAGTATGGCAACCCTCAGATCGTTCATCTTATGGCCAGAGTCAGAGAAATGTTCGCCGACAGGCCCGTCTCTTGTTCCGCGTGTGATGCTGTGGTGATGCAGGTTCATTCTCTTGTTTAGCCCCTGCCCCGTCTCACCCATGTACATATATATATATGCACACCGTATTTCCTCGATTGTAAGACGCCTTCGATTTGGCCCTTACAATAGAGGAAAATGTTTCAGGAGAGGTCCTATGTCAGCGGAGGATGAAGCGGACGGCGACAGGAGAGGTCCCACGTCTGCAGATGGTTGAACATGGACAGCGGGTGGGTGTGCGGCAGCAGGACAGGTCCAACCCCACCCTGAGGAGACCCATTACGGTCTAAATTGTCTGTCTGTGGGTGGGTTTACTGGCTATGCATCTTAACCCTGGCTGTGCTCAAAGCTGTGACCATGCAGCAAGCTTAAGCCTATAGGGAACCATGTTGAATGGTTTTGAAGCAAAAGGTGACACTGTGTGCTCATTTGCATGTCATTTCCCAGAATCCCTTGCTGCAGTGAAAATTCTGTGTGCTGAATGATAATGGTGAAAGGCGGGGTTGCAGACCTGTCTAAGTCATGCAAATGAGCATACAGTAATATTTTCATTTGATATATATATATATATATATATATATATATATATATATATATATATATATACACACAGCAGGGCCCCGCTTCTCGGCGCCCCTCTTTTCGGCGATCCGCCGACACCGAGAAGGGGGCCGCCATCTTGGATCCTCAGTCGCGCATGCGCAGAATGGGCGGGTTCGCCCGGCGCGCATGCGCAGACCGTAGTTTGCGCGAGCATACTGTAGTTTGCACGCGCAGAGCATAGGTCGTGCATGCGCAGAACGGCAAAAATGCCGATTTGCGCATTCAAAATTACTGAAAATCGCCGGATCCGCTTTCCGGCGATTTTCACTATACGGCGGTCTCCTGGAACGGAACCCGCCGTATACCCGGGGCCCTCCTGTATAGCAAATGGAAATATTACTGTGTGCTCATTTGCATGTCTTAGACAGGTCTGCAACACCGCCTTTCACCATTATCACCCAGGATACAGTGTTTGCACTGCAGCAAGAGATTCTGGGAAATGATATGCAAATGAGCACAGTGCCGCCTTTTGCTTCAAATCCATTTTGACATGGACCCCTATAAGCTTATGCTTGCTGCATTGCACAGCTTTTCAGCACAGCCTGTGTTAAGAGGCATAGCCAGTAAACCTACCCATAGACAGCTGTTTCGGCCTTTTGGGTCTCATCAGTGTGAGGCTGGTTATACGCGCTTTGCAATTTGAAGCTTGGATAAGTATCCACAACACATTACAGGCATACCCCGCTTTAAGTACACTCACTTTAAGTACACTCGCGAGTAAGTACATATCGCCCAATAGGCAAACGGCAGCTCGCGCATGCGCCTGTCATCACGTCCTGAACAGCAATACCGGCTCCCTACCTGTACCAAAGCTGTGCGCAGGCGGGGAGACTATAGAGCCTGTTACAAATGCGTTATTTACATCAGTTATGCACGTATATGACGATTGCAGTACAGTACATGCATCGATAAGTGGGAAAAGATAGTGCTTCACTTTAAGTACATTTTCGCTTTACATACATGCTCCGGTCCTATTGCGTACGTTAATGCGGGGTATGCCTGTAGTTATGGTGGGTAAAAAAAGTGACCAAAAACCCTTCACTGTAAAGCATATAGCAAATTGAAATATTACTGTGTGCTCATTTGCGTGTCTTAGACCAGCGGTGCGCAAACTGGGGGGCACAGGATTTTCGAGGTGGGGCACGGCGGTTGCAGAGCCCCCACACTTTTCCCCCAGGTGTGTAATTTAAATGCCGGGGAGGCGTGAGGCCTCTGCAACTTCACTTACCTGCTCTGCGGTGACACGTCGCCATGACACCGTGCGGGGTTAAGTGGCAAAGCGCCAAATGATGTTGTGACATCATATGATGCGTGGAGCCTGAGAGCAGGTAAGGGGGGGGGGGGGGCGCAGACAGGGGGCGAACTGAAAAGTTTGCACACCCCTGTAGACTTAGACAGGTCTTCAACCGTGCCTTTCACCATTATCGCCCAGGATACAATGCTTCCACTGCAGCAAGAGATTCTGGGAAATGACATGTAAATGAGCACACAGTGCCACCTTTTGCTTCATATCCATTTTGTGTAGAAAACCAGTGCATCAGAAAAAACAAGTCCTGTTTGGAATAATAAACTGCAGTTGGGAAACAGTATGTGGGCCGGACTACACGTAGCCTCAAAATACGCATTATGGAGCATGTGAGGCTCATAAAGAAAAAAGATCTTAATCACCCGATATCACTACACTGTACCCACTGCCCACAGGGAGATGGTAGATTGCTCAAAATTTGTGGGATTGAGTCAGTTTTGTGTCATGAAAGAGGTGGTAATCGTATCAAAAGGCTTGATCAGAGAGAGGCCTTTTGGATATTCACTTTAAAAACCCAGGTTCCGTTTGGACTCAACACAGATTGGGACCTGGGCCATTTTCTTTGATGTTGCTAAAAAAAATGCTTAAAAATTGTTAAAAAACCTGCTAAAAAACCTGCCTAAAAACTTAATAAAAATATATTATTTATTTTTTGCTATACATTTTTTATGGTGCTTATTCATTGATTTCTTCTAAGTAAACAATGTTACTTGATAGACTATTAGTAATTGAAACTATCATATTTCTATATTCAATAATTGGTTTAATTTCATATGATGTTCTTTTACCATTCTTTTATCATTTTTTTGATCATAGCTTTCTGTAATTGATGTATATTTAATTACTTTTCAGATCTTTTGTATTATATTCAATTGTTTTTGTTGTTTATTCTAAAAACTGATCTAATATCTTTTTTCCTTCGGACAACTTGGGTTCACACATAACCATTATTAATTATATATTTAGGGGAGATTTCCCCTTTTTTCTGACTTAGGGTTACATTTGTGGTTAGTGTGCTTAATAGACTTGAAGGAAAAAGGGAAAAAGGAAAAATTAAGAGTCATGTAAAAACTTGTTTTGTGCCCTCCTAGTCTTGTAAATGTTCCATTGTGCAAATGTGCTATTTTTGAATTGTTGTGCTCCTTAGGGTATAGTAAAACCTTTACTTTGGGAGTTAATATATTATTTCTTTCATAATCATTTGATTAATAAGCACTTTTTTTTAAATTGAATTTTTAATCTTTAGCTTTAATTGCTATTTTCCTTTTTTTGTATTTTATTTATTTTTACTATTATTATTAGTCCTTTTGTAAAACATTTATTTTGTCTTATTTTTCCTTTTTTTCTTTCTTGCACTAGGGTTTGGAAGCCTTTTTTGTCGTCACAGACGTTTTAAACTGTAAAATGTTAGTTTAATAAAGTTGTATTTGTTCCCAAGTTCAGTGCACCAATCGGAGAGCACTATCCTTTAGCCCATATCCCTTGCATTGTATTTGAGGATATGTGAGGCTTAATAAAGTTTGTTGTAATGACGCGATCCCAATATCCAATCGGAACACGTCTGATAGGAGATGCCATCTGATTGGTTGCACCGTCCGTGACGTCACGCGATAGCGCGATCGGCGCTGTAGTATAAATTTGAGCTTCTGTGGTTGTTGTGTACACCTTGATAAAGGTCCTCCCATTTCAGCTCTGTCCCATGCCCCTGAGAATTCCACCTTTAAATTCCAAAAAGGGCTATCTGTCGCCCATATAAACATCCGGAGCCTGCTGCCCAAACTGGATGAACTGAGGGCATGGTGCCTTATGCATAAACCCAAAGCCATCGTTCTTACAGAAACATGGCTATCCCCTAAAACCCCTGATGCACATATTGCCATTCAGGGATACTCCATTTTTAGGAGAGATAGGTCAAAGAGAGGAGGAGGGGTGTTATTTTATATTGCAGACACCTTACAATTTACACTGTTAAATTGCCCACCAAGCCCACCCTCTTTTGAAACTCTAGTTGGCAAAATCTGCCTCCCCTTTTCTAAGCCCATCTTACGCGCGGGCATCTACCGCCCCCCTAAAGCCCCTCTACAATCCCTGACTGATATCACCCAATTTCTTGGCTCCATTTCCTCTCTGAATGAGAAGAGTGAGCTGCTAGTTCTAGGAGATTTCAACTTCAATTGGCTTGACCCTAAAAACCACAAAATCCAGATACAACTCAAGTCACTTAACCTATCGCAACTCATTTCCCAACCCACACGGATAAACCTGAAATCGCATAACCATTCCTTGCTAGACTGGATTCTCTCCTCAAACCCCAGCAGAATCCATTCCTCTGGCATCCTTCCTGACATTTTCAGTGACCATGCAATAGTGTAAGGAAAATTAAACCGCCCCAATCATGCCCTAAAGTTCTCCTCACTAGAACATTTAAAAACTTTAACCCACAACAGTTTCTGGATGACCTTACCAACTGCCCATGGCACAGAATCGATTTAATTCCCGACCCCGATTCTGCGCTCGACTATTTCCAATCCGAGTTCTTAAAACTCTGCGATACCCATGCTCCACTACGCAAAATAAGCGTACGGGGGGCCCACCTTCCATGGGTTACAACTGACCTTATAGCACTCTACCAGTTCAGGGATGCCTTGTGGAAAAGCTACAAAGTAACTGGCACTACCAAGGATCTCAATCACTACAGATGCATGCGGAACATGTGCACAAGGCAAACAAGGCATGCAAAAGCACAATATTACTCTGACAATCTCCTCCAGAATACATCAAACCCAGCTAACTTCTGGAAGGTTATCAACAATATATTCCAGCCTCCTAACCATCAACAACCAAGTAATATCACTAAGGGGGATATTACTCTGACAAACCCCACTGACATTGCAAATGCATTCAATGATTACTTTGTGGGGTGTGCCACGAACTTATTAGCGAAACGCAGCACAAACCCCAAACATGAATCTCATCCTGGGAGTATCCCTACAGTCCCACCCACTCCCAACACTGCCCACAATTTTCAATTTAGCCCAGTATCTGAAGAGGAGATTACACAAGCGCGCCTCAAACTAAAACTAAGCAGCCAATGTGGACCCGACTTACTACAATCTAGGTTCCTACGACTTGGTGCCCCAGCCATTGCCAAACCAATTGTGTCCATAGTCAACTCTATCCTGTCTGCAGGCCATATCCCTAAGACCTGGAAAACTGCCAGAGTTGTCCCAATCTTCAAAAGTGGGGACAAAAACACTGTCTCAAACTACAGGCCAATCTCACTTCTCCCAATTCTATCCAAAGTTATGGAAAAATGTGTCCACTCCCAATTAAGCGATTTCTATAACAAGATAAATTTCCCTAGCCAATTCCAGTCTGGGTTTCGTCCCAAACACTCCACCGTAACTACCCTGCTAAAAGTTTGCAATGAAATCCAGTGTGGAATGGAATGGGGACAACTCACTGGTGCAGTATTCCTAGATTTTGCAAAGGCTTTTGACACAGTTGATCATGTTATCCTGCTTAACAAACTCCAGAGCTCTGGAATAGGGAAACATGCTTTAAACTGGTTTCAGTCCTACCTATCAGGAAGATCCCAACATGTGTCCATCTCAGGCTCTAACTCCAACCCCCTGGATATCACCTGTGGTGTCCCGCAAGGCTCTGTTCTGGGGCCCCTACTCTTCTCAGTGTTCATTAATGATCTTCCCACAGCTTGTAAGGAAGCCTCAATACACATGTATGCAGATGACACAATCTTATATGCACACAGCCATAGCCTCTCTGACCTTCAACACATACTTCAGTCTGACTTTTTGAGACTCGAAAACTGGATTTCCCAAAACAAACTGTTTTTAAACACTGACAAGATTGTAACAATGATATTTGGGACCAAAACTAAATTTGTAAAGCTTCCAGTGACCGAGCTCCTGATTAGAACCAACGCTAACACCACCCTAACACCTGTCACTAGTTTTAAATACCTGGGCTTATGGTTTGACTCCCACTTAACATTCGGGATGCACATTGATACCCTGACAACCAAGACCTATGCCAAACTAGAGGTACTTTACAGGAACAAATCCTCCCTAAGTCTCCTGGTCAGAAAGCGTATCGCACAGCAGATGCTAATGCCAATTATTGACTATGGAGACATAGTATATGGCTCGGCTCCTCAAACCCACCTTAGCAAACTTGACACCCTCTACAATTCAATTTGTCGTTTTGTTCTCCAATGCAACTACAACACACATCACTGCGAAATGCTCAAAGAACTAGATTGATCATCACTAGAGTCTAGGCGCAAAGTTCACCTTTCCTGTCTCACCCTCAAATACTTTCTGGGCAAGCTACCCAGCTACCTGAACAAGCTCCTCACCCCTACCACATGCAGAACTTATCACCTGAGATCAGACTCCAAAAGACTATTCATGGTCCCAAGGCTCAACAAAGTATCTGGACGTTCCTCCTTCTCCTTCCGTGCACCCCAAAACTGGAACAACCTACCAGAGACTCTCATATCCACCACCAGCTTAAGTTCTTTCAAATCTAAGGCTGTCTCACACTTTAATCTGGTCTGTAACTGTTTCATACGCTCATAATATATATTTTCTTTAACTGTGCACGCAATGTCTCTGTATATAATATATACCTTGTTCATTTATGTAACTGTACTTGTAACCATGTATTATTTGTTTTACTCTGTGCCCAGGCCATACTTGAAAACGAGAGGTAACTCTCAATGTATTACTTCCTGGTAAAATATTTTATAAATAAATAAATAAATAAATAAAGGGCATACTGCCCGAAACGCGTTGGTGGACCCATGCTGCGGCTTAGGGGGGACATTTTTGTCCACTTTTTTAATGTAATAAATTAACTTTTTTTGCTACAAACCGTGAGCCTCCTTCTGTTACCTCTGGCAGTGCACTGCCTTATTTTCCTACCTGTTCATATCCATTTTGACATGGACCCCTATAAGCTTATGCTTGCTGCATTGCACAGCTATATATATATATATATATATATATATATATATATATATTAGTGTGTGTGGGGGGTTTATTAGCTTTGCATCTCATTCCTGACTATGTTTAAAAGCGGTGTTTAAAGCAGCAGGCATTCATTGGCTTAAGGGTTTTTCATGTAATGTGGTCTTGAGACAAAAGGTGGCACTGTGTGCTCATTTGCATGTCATTTCCCAGAGTCCTTTGCTGCAGTGGAAGCTCTGTATGCTAGGTTATAATGGCGAAAAGCAGGGTTGCAGACCTGTTTAAGGCTGCGCGTATAGTGCCCGCGACGCGTGACATCACCCGCCGCAGCAAACGACCAGGCCATTGATTGAGGCGACAGCACCTAAAAAATAAAATATTTCCGGCTTCCAAAAATCGCGTTGCCACGTCGCGCTTACTATAAGCGCACGCGGCGCCAGCGACAATGCATTTCATTCACTATAAGTGCGGCCTAAGACATGTGACACACACACACACACACACACACACACACACACACACACACACACGTACTTCATTAGAGTAAGGATTATTATATTTATGTGTATCTTTCTCTCTCAGTTGAGTACAGTTACATATACATGCTGTTTATGGTACGTATATTACTTGTTACCCTTGTGTGATCAGATGAGTCAGTGCAGGTAGCTCAATAAGCCCAGTCACCGCCCCGCACTGTCGGCCTCGCGCACTGATTGTGCACTTCCTGGTGGCTCGCGGGAGGTGAGGCACTTCCGGTGTTGGGACTCCGTGGCCGGATGACGTGGCTGAGCGGCCGCAGCGGCTGAGGGGGGGAAAAAGAGGCGCTTGTCAGAGGGGGGGCAGGTACAACAGCGGGAGGAGGAACTGCAGGAAGCGGCAAGGGGAGGAGGGTGACCGAAGGAGCCTCTACACGACAACCGCTGTCTCGGTCCCGAGCGGAGGTAGAATGGGGCCGCTGCAGGCGAGGCTGGTGCTGCTCTGCGTGTCCGTGTTGTGGAGCGCCCGGGCGGATGAACACGAGCACACGGTGAGCTCCCGGGCTGTGTGTGAGGGAGGTAACAGGGGGCTGGGCGTCACTGTCAGCCCGAAGGTCCCGGGCCTGGATTTGAGGGGTCTGCGGGAGGGGTTGGGCCCGGGTGTCCCATATAGACACCAGCGCGACCCATATAGATACCAGCGCGACCCGAGGTAGAGTGTCCTGTCTAGGCCTGAGTGTGCTGCTTCTTGAAGCCCTGAGAGTGAGTGCAGGGCCCAGCCTGAGTGTTCGGATGCCGAGGCCTTGGAGTGTAGGCCTGAAAGTCATGGTCCTAAATCTGAGTGACCTGCTGCCCGAAAATTAACCTTAGTGTAGTTCTGGGACTAAGTGTGTTACCGTTGGGTAGTACTGAATATGATTGCAGGCCTGAGTGAGTGCTGCCAAAGCTTTATTCTGAGAATCTTGTTGCCTCTGTCTGTGTTTCACGTTCGCCTTGTTACACTAATAATGGACATGGTACTGTACTAGATTACCATGAACATGGTACTGTACTATTAACCCCTTCTTAGTGACCTGCAGAGTATTGCAATAGTTTTCTCAGCACAGGGGTTTAAGTTGCATGCAAAGATAAGTTGGAAATAATTATTTATTTTTAATGAGCTAGCAGCATATGTAGCACAATATTAAATCTCTGCCACAAAGAGCTAACGCTCTAATATTTTCAGTAATTGAAGCACAGAGGCGGTTTGTTCGAAGCCACAATGAATTGATGCATTCAAATGTAAACTGGCTTTACTATAGGGCCATTCCCTAAATCAATGTTTGTAATAAAAGTATTTCTTACTTTCTAAAGTGTCATCTCCGGCTGACTAAGGCATGTAGTAAACTGAATAAATATGGGTCACTCAAGGTGTCATTTGCATTTTACCCTCCTGTTAAGAAAACCCACACTCGCCATCTTTTTGTCATCGCTATCTTGCTTGTTCCCTTGGTTGTCGCCTTAGGCAAATTATCAGAATCGAGAGGGGGGCAAGTGAAGGTTGTATTATATATTTATAGTACATTGTATTACTTGGCATCAATACAATGGCTTGAAAAAACTGAGCCGCCTTTTTAAAACCGTTCACAATTATTCGGGATTACATTTTTTTTAACGGATTACTTAGCAATAGTGTGAGTGCTACAATTTATCCCATTTTCAGCCTAAAAGTGAATGCACCCGTAAGCTTTTTACATGCAAGGGGTGCATGCTATGCTTGTCATAGCTCTTAAATTTATAATTAAGGGGGTTCATCTTGTCTGCATAACAGCACAACATGAGTTCCTTATGTTTTTTAAAAGCCCATGCTGAATTGGATTACAAATCTATGCTATAATCTTTATCATTTCAATGAATGAGAACAAAATATCATCTTCTTTTGTATACTGCAATGATGATGACACTTTAAGATTTTCCGGTGTGTTACTTTGATATAGTAGTTCGACTGAATGACTTATACAAACACTTTCAGTCTTTAATGAGCGCAACATACGTCTCGCTTACACATTTAGCTTTATTTGTAGCCTCAGCATTGTTTTATTAATATATGTATTTCAATGTTTGTTAGCATGACTGTACTTGGCCTAATTCCACTGCCACCGTTACACACCTGTGTTAGTAAGACCTTTACTTCCTATATTAGTAGAGAAGTAAATGCCACATGCTCCAGTCCTAAAGACATTCATCTTTCCCTTGTCTGCCGTTACCCACAAGGGAAATAAAATAGGGTGTTATATTTTATTTTTATACGATTTATCTGTTTAAGCTGCTATTGCTTATTTGAGTTCTGTTTGTGCTGATCGTTCATTAGAATACTGTCAGTATACTTACTGAGTTGCAAAATCTACTGTTTTAAGGGGGAAATAATTTGTAGGACAGGTGGTACAATAATTATTCACATGTATTATGTCACTTAGATAATGTTGCTTATATTTTTCTTAGGTTATCCAGAAATCTTTAATACCTTGCTATAGAATTACATCCTCCAATATTGACTAAAATATTACTTTGTTGAGGTTAACACAGAACATTAATAGCGGCTAACCTTATTGTTTTTCAGGCTTGGTCTTAACGTTAATAAAGATGAATTTACTTAAAGATGTATGAGACCCTACAGTGAAATACAATTATGATATGCAAATTATGATCTAAAACAATTTGTCAGCCCATAATAGCTTTGCACCAATATTTATAGATTGCGATGTAAACCAAGGGTGATACATAGAGAAAATTTCTGCAGAAAATCTACAACGTTCCCAAAGCTTCTGCTACAGTTTCCCTCCTACCCCTAAAATAGCAGATTTTCACAAATGCTAATAAAGTATCACAAGTTAAAAATAATTCACGTTTCGGTTAAGATGAAGACCTAATAAGTTGGTAAATTTTTATGAAAGTTAAAAAGGCAACAGTACACTCGCACTCACACTCACTCACCCTTGAAAAACAGGTGAACCTTCCTTGGACTATTGTCAAGATAAAGGTCCAGGGAATGACCGGAATGTTGATCCTACATTAAACTTTCACATGTTTTTCAAGACCACTGAAGTGTGGGCTGTTGCCTTTTTATCTGAATGCCACATTTGTGGATGTCCCAGCACCTGGCGAAGTTTGTAGTGCTATTACTTGGAGGGCTCATTTGAAACCTTTTTATGAAAGTTGCTATTTTCAGGAGAAACTATGCTCTCCATTTTGCAAAATTCTCAAATTAGGGAGAATGCTTGGCACATTTCTAGTAGTATAATGCAGACGTCTTCAGACCTGGCCTACCTTTTGCTAAGTCTGTGTTCGTTAAGTCTGTGTTCGTTAAGTCTGTGTTCGTTAAGTCTGTGTTCGTTAAGTCTGTGTTCGTTAAGTCTGTGTTCGTTAAGTCTGTGTTCGTATGCTGCATTTCTCCTCCTTTTTCTTTTATTGTCCATTGTTAATTTTATGCAACAGCCACGTTGATTACACACTTACATTGTTGTTCCTTTGCCTTTACATGAATCCCTATTGTATCTGTTCGTCTCCTATTACACTGTGTAGATAGTTAGTTCTTTGGGCAGGGACTCCCTCCCATTATTTCCATTTATGACCTTGTATTTTGCAGTGTTGGGTACATGTTGAACACTATACGAATAATAATAACATAGGCTGCAGCGTTAAATGTAGTTCTGGAAAATACTTATTTTACTTAAAATAAAGGGCTTCCTTTTTTTTTTTTTAAATGTATGAAGCAGGATGTCTTTGGAGCTGAACCTTGATGATTTCAGCCCTGGTAAACCCATAATTCCTGAAGGTGCTGCAGGTACCGTAAGTAGGTTTTAAATCTCCCGAGTCACAGGGGCCAATAGGAAGCCATGACTGATGATGTCATGGCTTCCTATTGGCTTGCGTGCTGCTGGAGATTTAAACCTCCATGTTATTCACTCAACCAGGGATGTTACAGGTAACACATTCGGAGGTATGCGTCTCGGGAAGCAGGGGATCACTAGAGCTGACATTAATGCGCTTTATCTCTGGAGACCCCCTGCTTCATATGTGAAGGAGTAAAAAAAAAAAAAAAAAAAAACACACCCCTACACAGAACCACTCCTTTGACTAGATCAGGAGACCTGAAACGTTTTGTTATTTTTGACCACTTCAGTGTTAATTTAATTGCTCATCAATATATGAATAAATAATATAATTTTTTATATATACTTACATGAAGGAACCAAAGTGTTGAAAAAGTGTGCCTTGATATTATATGGAGCAGTTACGAGAATGCGGAATCAGCCATTGGATTACATGAAGACAGAAGCAAGAAAAGAATAACATGTGTGAGCAACGGAGATACCATGAAAAATTGACAGGGGTGCGCAAACTTTGTGCGCAGCGCCCCGCCTGCCAGCCCCTGTGCTCATGCCCCTCCCACCTTTACCTAAAATCCGGCGCCAAATGCCGCGCGGGGTCACGTGATGTGACCCGCAGCATCATTTGATGCTTTTTGCCATGCCTACGCCTGAAGTCACGTGACCCCGTAGCGTTATTTGACGCTGCATTGCCGAAGACAAGGTAAGAGACACTGCAGAGACCTCACGCGAACCTCCGGCACTTAATTTAAATGCCGTAAGGAAGAGCGCGGGGCCTCTGCAGCTGCCGCGCCCCCCCGCTCCCCAGAAAAATCTTGCACCCCCCACTTTGCACACTCCTGGTTTAAGACATTGAATTGGGAAGGGGGAATCAAAATCAATGTTGAATGCTTGTCACCTACGATTTGCAGATTACATAGTTATTTTTGCCACAAGTCCAGAAGACCTCCAGCAGCAAATCATAGAACTCACTGAAGCAAGAAAGTTTGTCTCCATATGAATCTCGGCAAGACTAAAGTGGTCAATAAATGTCAACTATACAAAGATCAAAATAAATGGAATAGCACTAGTAAGTCAAGACTGTCTGTCTACCTTGGCCGGCAAGTATCAATGGATGGAGAATGAAGATCGGATGGAACGCATTTGGAAGAAACAAGACCACCTTTTCAAGGGAACCTACTGTGCCCCAAGAGGAAAGCGTTCGACCAGTGTATCATGCATGTGCAACTTGGACCCTCAATGTGAAGGTAACTCAGAAGCTTTAATCAACGCAATGATGTATGGAGAGGTGTATGCTGGATATTACCCAAGGAGACAGGAAAAAAGAATGTGTTTGGAAACATACAAGTCTATGACCTTACATGGGTGAAGAAATTTAAAATGGCAGTGGGCCGGACATATTGCAAGAGGAAATGATCATCGTTGGACAGTGGTACTGAACTGTATTTCAAGAGAGATAAGAAGACACCAAAAGTGAGATGGGATGATGAATTCAGAAAATGTGTTGGAGCAACACAAGGCTTGCCACCGTAGTACCTGGACAATTATTGGGGAGGCCTTCATCCAGCAGTGTATCGACTAGGGCTAGAGATGAGTGATTAATATAGAAGTCCGGACTCTATTTTACAAAGAAGGGGGTCAACATTGTATTGACATATCGATGTTTCGGACAGTAAGAGAAACTTCTTTATTTTTTTTAAATGTCCTTTTTGGGGACTAAAACGCAGCTTGGTCACAACCTTTAGCACTGATCTGTTGACAGTGATAGAAAATCTGGTCTGCAGATGATTAATGAATTATAGAGGTCTAATCCCACGTTGCCAATCAGAAAACAATGTTTTTATTAAATAATTGTAAGTCGGTTTCCTTAACAAATCTAACAGTTCTAATGGCAAAGATTTTGTACACCCTTTTTTTTTTTAAATAAGTAATCAAGTATCACAGCGGCTTCTGAATGGACAATTTGTCAGTCAAGGGTTTTTATTACACTTATCTCAGTCTGTCCATTTTAGAGAGCCAGTAAAAACAATGGAAGGCAGCTCTCGCTGTGCAAACTCTTGTTGAACACATCGTGACATCAGACAGAAGGGAGCAGCCAGAGGAAATCAAACCCCTCCCAAGTCTCCGCTCATTAAAAATACTTGTTAGATTTGAGTAAAAAGGCATCAATCGCCCATACATTTAACGTTTCTAGCCATTTGTGTTAAGTATTCTTGCCCGGTGGAGAAACCTGTTGCCAATCGGAAATTGGGGGGTTTGCGGTAGTCGGGGGATTGCGGTTCGGATAAACAGGGTGCGGAGGTGAGAAGAGGTGTGGGGATTTGGGTGCAGACTGCTGTTTTTATTTCGGCATTCCCTCCCTCCTTGGAGAAAGTGAACGAAGGAACAGGGATCTGTTTAGGTTAAATGTAGCTAAATTACACCTTATAAATTTTTTTTTACGAAGCATCTTTAAATTAGGTTTTAAAATATTGACATTTATATGATAAACTTTGCTATATCCAATGTCTCTTGGTGGTAACGGTCGGTCCTCAAATCTTTAGGTAATATGTTGTCTGTGATATTTGTAGAGTAATTATGATGCCATCATTCGTCAAATAGATACAGAATCTGCTGCTATCGCATTGATACCCCATTGACTTCAATGGTTTTATGTTCCCTTTCCCCCCTTCCTCCACCCCCCCCCCGGTACGGATCAAAGCTGTATTTTTGTTCCTAAAACCTTAATTTTTACATACATGCAGTTTAATAACCTAGCTATCTATTTTTAACCCATGGCTTCATCTCCAGCAAATGTAGTGTAACACTTCAGAATTTCAACGTCATTGAAAGCATTGTCTTTACAATATTTTATATTGTATTAAGCCATGCCTGTGGTTTTAAATACTGTAAAGAGCTTTATTTTATTTAAGGTAGTTGTCTACAAAGTCTGTTACAGCGCTAGAATCTAATTTAGAAGTAATCGTGCTTTTTCCGCTTCCTTGTTTCACTGTTGAGTAGCCATCTTTTATCTTCGTTTAGTAAAATGAAAAGTTTAAGAATGTTTCATTTTCCAGCTGCAGATCTGACCGGATGCCAGTGTAATTAACTTCTTCTGTAAGGTGAAATGAAAATTTTGTGGATTCAAAAAAAAATAACAAAATCTGTCCACTATGATTTTAATCTGCAGTTATTTATTGCTTGTCTAACAGATTGAAATTGTTCCTTTACACTAGACCTGTGCAAAATTGGTTTATATTTGTCTGAAATCTATATATTTGTGGTTTTGATGTAAAGGTTTAGAAAGATATGTTTCAGAAAGCACTACTTAGCAATATGGATTGATAGCAATCGTTAATATATTGTGCTGCGGGAACAAAAAGAGGCCCTATCCGCTTTAAAATATAAAGCACATACAGGAAGTTTTCAGTGCTCTGGTGGCAACAACAACAAAAAAAAATAATTTTTCTACAAAGAATACTGTAATGAAACGGCAATTGGCAGATATGAGAAAAGTGGGTACACAAAGTGCATATACAGTATGTTGCTGGTCAAAGCGCACACACAAAACCGAAGGACATAAGGTAGAAAAAAGTTAGTCGTGTGTAGAAATACTTATCAGCCTAACGAAGCATCTCACCAACTATGTTCAGGGACCTTGCTTAATAGTCCCATACATGAGGAGTAATGAATTAAATAAACAGGGAAGGAGGGAGTGAACATAAACGGTGCAAACTAAGGGGTAGGGCTAAGTTACAGATCGATCCGTTCTCCTGTAATCGATTTGCTTGCTTAGGGTTATTTAATTCAGTTCTTGCACAGCATTGTGGGCAATGTAGTCCAGCAATATCATGTGACTGGGCAGTTACTAGATACAATTGATGCACTACTAGAGAGAGGACAGGGTTCGAGAGCCTATCAGAAGGGGAAGGGGCTGTGACTTTGGAAATGGTTTCTATAGAAACAAAAATGCTTCCTACATTAGAAACATTAAAAATGTCTTAAAAAAAATTAATATATATGTACCGTGTTAGCTGAGCTTAATAATCAAAAATGAATAGACGATACCGTTCTGTGGCTAACAAAATGCTTTTATTTGTGCGAGCTTTCGAGATTCAATGATCTTTTCTTCCGGCGATGTTACAATGGATAAAGCAAGAGAGGTTTTTACTTGGAAACAGTGCATCTTGGAATGTATCTGTGACTTAAGCCTATCCCTCCCCCTATGCAGTATGAAGTATGCGATTTAAGGTGTTAAATGGTCCCTGAATGTTAGTGATGTAAGTATGTGTATGTAAATATAAATTTGTAAAGCGCCCACAGTGTATACAGCGCTTTACAAAAGGCGTGTGTGTGCAGTTGGAGTATATACCAATAGTGTGGGTAGGTGTAGAAAAGTCCCCCCACCCTTCCCGTCTTTCTCTCCCCTCCATCTCACTCCCTCTTCCTCACTCCTCCCCCCCATCCCCCCCTTCCTGCCTCGTATGTATTTATCTCCGGGTTGCAGACCTGTCTAAGGCCTCGGCCAAGCTTCCCGCTGGCGTGCTGAGGCTCAGGGAAAGCGGGAGCTTTCCCTGGCCTTGCGGGTGCTTTCCCTGCGCGCGCTGTCAGGGGGCGGAGCGGGGCAGTGACGTCACGGAGCTGGTTCGCCCTCATTGGGTGAACCGCTCACGTGACTGGCCGTGTGCTCCGGCAAGCGGGGAAATTTTAAATTTCCCTTAGACCGCGGAAGCGTAGGCGAGCCCATACTAAAGCCGCTCTAATTGCGGCTGTAGGGGCTCAGTGCTGAGCGGGAGCGCGCCTCCGCCAGCAAGCAACAACCATGGACGAGGCCTAAGACATGCAAATGAGCACACCGTAATATTACCATTTGAGATGTTATGTATGTGTGTGTGTGTATATATAAGTATTTTCTCATAGTACAGAACTGATTTATTTTAAAAAACACCGATGTAGGATATTGCTTGAACTGCAGCTTTCAGGCCCGTTCCCAAATTAAAATAGAGGAAATGGTACTTCCCTGTCTCCTGTTTTGAAAGTGCTGGGTGACGAGTCCAAAAGGGTTGTCAAGTGAGTCCCCACATGATAGCCGTTCCAAACGCTAAGCTTGTTTTGAAGACTGTAAATTTAAAGTAATCTGCCATAACATAGGGAGGGGTGTCCTCCAAAGTTTAACTGCACTATTTTCACCTGCAGCGACAAGAGAAAATTATTGGTGAAGTTACCTGAATTACTTTCTGATTTTGTAGGGGGTTAAAATTGCCATCCAATAGGGAGCCACAACCGATGTTGCAGCTTCCTTTTTGCCCTCAGATTTGGCAGCCATTTTGTTAAACTGTTTATCAGTAAAGGTAAAATCCCATGATCTAAAATCACTGTACAAAGAAATATTTCTGATATTCTATATATATTTTAAGGACACGAGTGATGAGATGTTTGCTAACAATTGCATTACTTGGGTAACTCCGTGTTATAGATGCCATGGGGTAGGGCCGAATGATATGTAGTGCAGGAGCGGGCCAACTCCAGTCCTAGAGCCACCAACAGATCAGGTTTTCAGGTGATCCCTGCTTCAGCATAGGTTGCTCATTCAATGACTAAGCCACTGATTGAGCCACTTGTGCTGAAGGAGGGATATCCTGAAAACCTGATTTTTTTTTTTGGTGACCCTTGAGGACTGAAGTTGGCCGCCCCTGATATAGTGCCTATGTCATATGGGATCTGCTTGTTTTCAAGGTGATATTGCAATTTGTGCTGGGCGAGGACAACTCCCGTTTCGCCCTCCGTGACGCTGCGATCACGTGATTTCTCCCGAGGAGCGGTCACGTGATCGTGAAGTGCCGCTGTGGCACTCAAAGGAATAATGTATGCCAAGATTTAGTAACATTTGTAAAACTGTTTTTTAGTATGACATTTTCATATTGAAAAAGTCACTTTACTAGGCCTAACCAATTCTTTATGTTCAGGTCAGAGTTATCTTTACAATTGTATAAGATTTATTTTATATCCAGTTATATAGGAATATCAAGTTAATGTTTCGGATGTTTTAACGGTATTGTTCCTAAAATGATTAAAGACACCTGAAGGCCTGTGTTGTTCTGGACAAAAGGTGTATGTTTTCCAGAAAAATATTAATCTTATTGCAGAAAATAATTCGCACTGTTATTTGAATGAGAAACATATATCGGAATTGAAAGTCTAGTTTAAGTGTCATTTGTGTCTTGCGCATCAAAAATAAAAAATATTGAAACATTGTTACTGATTTGAAGGCCCTGTTCTAGTTCTTTATTCAGTGTCTTAGACATTTTATTCAAGGTAATTTTTCAGTGCCACCTACTGTACAAACGTTAAAGATCTTGTTTAAATATAATACAACTCTGAAATTTATGGTAGATTTAAGTGCAAGGAAGGGTTCTAATTTGAGTATATGAATAAATGTAAGAAAAAAACCCCAATGTGACTTACATTTAGAAGTCCGTTAATGTCATAACTCTCTAGTTTGTAATATAATGGGGGAGATTCTGTAAGATTCGATGAGGGTTATCGAAGCTCAATCCCGCGATTTACTGCCATTCAAGTCAAGGGCAGTTTAACACGGAATTGAATTATTAAGCTTGGTGAATCCTGCCCTAAGAGTATAGCATACATAATTTTTATAGTAACTACACTGGAAAATGGGCTGAGTTAGAGTACTGGGCAGCATACACGTTTGTAAGGTTGGTTGAGAAATGGCTATGAAACTTAAGTTTACTGCTATCATAAGCCATAACTGAGAAACGACTAACTTCAGTGTTATCCTACATGCTGTGCACTGCAGCAAAACAACCTGGGTACCATATCAGACACTAAACCTCCTAGATTTAGAATAGCTGTAAACCCCAAACATAAAAGAAGCTCCTTGTCATTAAAAGTGACTTGTTAATATTGCCTTGCGATGTGTTAAATGCAATGTATATGATTTGTTGCTGTTTATTATCATTGTTTTCTTCTATGCACTAATGCATTTTATAGTTCATTACAGCAAGGGTGAGCAACTGTATCATGTAAAAAAAAAAAAGGTCCCTATCACAAGAGGCATACCATTTCCTTCCTGTGCAACCAAAGTTCTGAATTAGAACAGATCCTTATACGTTTTTATAAGTGAAATAAACTGTGAAAGTATACTTCAATTTTTATTTTACTATTTTTATATAACAGATACACATTAATAAAGTTGGTGAGCTTAGCACAAAATGAAATCATCATCTTATAGTTTTTTTGTTGGTGTTTGTGTAGATCTCTATTCCATACTGGGTGCAGTGATGGATTCTTATTAGAATGAATTACTTACTAGAATAGGTTGGTGTCAACTTTAAAAGAACCCCTCAAGTGCTGTTAGGCTTGAAAAAGATTTGAAAAATTGACATAGCTATAAATCATAAATGCATGGAAAGTACATTCGCCCAATCCTCAGAAAAATGTAGTAGTCACTGGTAGTATCCAGCAACCATAATCATTGACTATACTTGGGATAATCCTCCATTTATATGTTCACTTCAGAAAAGTATAAAATTAGATGAATCTTGATGTTTCTCTGCCATAGTCGCATGCAGCTCTCATTTAGAGGTGTACCAATCGTCACGCAATTAGAAGAAAAGGCGCACAAAACACCTATAACGCAACACAATTTAATATGTATAGTATAAAACAACTTTTCTGTTCACGCAACCTCCTTACCTGCTCTCTGGCTTCGGCAGCGTCCTATGACGGCACGACGGTAAGTGACTCTGCGTCGCCTGAGAGCAGGTAAGAGAAGTTACAGAGGCCTCATGTCTCCCCCGGCATGTAATTTAAATGCCTTGGGGAAGAGTGCAGGGCCTCTTTACCCGCCGCCCCCCTAGAAAATCCAGCGCACCCCTGCAAAAGATGAGGTAAGTGCACACTTTTAAGGGAGATGTGGTGGTACACTGTCAAAGAAAGAAGGGAACCATACTTCCCTTAAGTATGC
This sequence comes from Ascaphus truei, assembly GCF_040206685.1. NCBI lineage: Eukaryota > Metazoa > Chordata > Amphibia > Anura > Ascaphidae > Ascaphus > Ascaphus truei. Next base: position 27,872,861 of record NC_134490.1, read on the forward strand.
ACTTACCTTGTCTTTTGAAGTATTGATTGGACAAATTGTGCCATTATTTTACTTAATGTTTTAATTGGTGTTAGGGTATATATATGCCAGCACTTCCTATTCCCATCATGCCCCTGATGAAGTGACTGACGTCACGAAATGTGTAGGGTGGTCTTTTTGCTCTGGCTTGGACGTGCATAATCCTCCCCCGTCTGTGCACTGCTGTTTCCTGACTGCTTTTCAGCTCCCAGAGCCTCACTGTTCTCTCGAGCGCTTCCCCTGTCCTCGCGCTGTGGTGTGACGTCACCGACACACCGTGCGACCTGCGGGCTTGTGCTTCCGGTGTCGGCGACTCCCCTAACAGCGTGAAGCCCTGGTTCCTCCTCGGGGTACCTCTCACCCACCTGGAAGGTCTGCGTGAGTGGCTACAGTGGTCGCCATTGAAGTGTGGACTCTTGGAAGCTGTGCTGCTGTGCTCCATCTCTGCAGAAGCTCTGGTCTGGATTCAAAGACAGTTGCTATGGGTTTTTATTCTTCAGCTCTGCTGTAAGTAGGATTTTAATTTTACTCCTACCGGATAATTAAACTTATTAGTGTCTTTAGCCCTACATTCATGTGTTTGTTGTTTTATTAATATTTTATTTAATTGCATTAAATTGGTGATTATCTCTTTGCCAATCTTTTCAGTATTTGTTTGTATATATTGGTTTTGTTTAGTTGCACTATGATCTTTTTCGTCTGTTTTTTATGTCTGTTTGTTTGTCTATGAGACTTCACTGAAGATTCCCCTTGGGACTCCATTCCATATACCTTTGGACTCTATTTGGTCAGTTTTATCTTTTCAATTTGGAGGCGCCGGCTTTTATGTTTTTTACTGTTTGTATTGGTTTGTGTACACCTTTTTTTGCCTAGGCAGCCCCCACTTTAAGTTTAAAGTGTACTTACGGTATGTGTGTCACTTATAGTGTCATTTATTTATATTCACTGCATTAGCGCTGTTTTCACTGCTTTTCCCTTTTATTGATTGGACCTAATAAAAGTTGAAACGCATTCATCTTTCACTGCAAACAAATGCGTTAGTGCCACATTAGAGTTAAATAGGTGGCTGGGGCTGGGATCAAACTCATTATTGTATATTCAAAACTTAAAATTTTAACCACTTCATCTGTATTTGGGTGTAACATTTCCCAAGTCACCAAAGGAAATGTTATGAATATCGAGAAGTCAAATCCTTGCAACACTGCCATATCTTCTCATTTGAGTTTTCTCTTTGCTGACGTTCTAAGCCCCTGAAAACATTTCATTTAGATTCCCTGAGACATAATTTTGCCTAGCACTGTGTTTAATACAGCAGTGATGTCATCTTACTGGAAGCCACTTATAGTCATGAACTGGTGGTATACAGAACTTTAGAGGTGTGAGTGGAAAGTCTGTATACATTTTCCTCCTCCAAAGAAGAAATAAAAAGTTATTACAACTGTTTCAGCATTAGAGCACACAGAGCTTTTATTTGCCATCACTCCTTTTTATCCCCCAGTAATACATTTTCCATTTCAATAAAAAAAATGCTACTTAATTTAAAAAAAATATGATTCTAGATTTAAAAATCTAATGTTGCTACTTGCGCCACTTATCGACAATGTTTCAGAGGAGTCGGGTACACCTAAGGCGCAGATCAATCAGGAAACTATGCGACGTGCGCGAGCGCACATTCGTCAGTCTTTGAGGCTAGTGGATGACAGTTGTCGCACTAGAAACTGCTTGTAGCGGCAAACTACAGCATTGACGCTGCGACATTTTGCCGCCACAACCCAAATTGAAATGTGGGGCTGCAGTCGCGTCACGTGAGCTGGTTCAGCCAGTAAAGGCGAACCAGCTCCGTGACTTGTTCGCCACGCACCCCAAACGCCGCAACCCAACTCCTGTAGTTTGAGCACAGATCGCTGGACTGCAGAAGCGTGCAGCGGAGGCGTGCGCGACGAGCCAGTCTGAGCTCGGCCTGAGGGATAGCGTATAATGAAAACAAAGTGAGATCCAAGCTAGGGTTACAAGAAAGCCCCTATTACAGTGCACTTACCCCATTAAGGTGGAAAAGAGACAGCATTTATGACTGGTGTTTATTCTTTAATGTAGGTATGTATATAGGGGAGAATCCAAGGGTCTCCAAAGATATTGAAGTCACAGATCTAGCTCGCAAAAAAAGTGGAAAAAAGTTATTCTTGCTCTCTCAGAGGGGAGAAAAGACGCAGAATCCAGAGAACTACACTAAATATTCAAATACCCTCAGTGAGATATAGAAAAGATAATGGTTATAGTGCTAATACAATCATTTGAGTGTCCAAAATGTCGCAGCTAACAAAGAGTAGACAGTTTTTTTTCCCCGTACTATATCAAATGCCAACCTCTAAAGAAGGAAAATCAATCCGCGCTCATGCTTCCTAAAATGTTGATCTTGAAATAGATCCACTCTCCCCTTTTGCTGCTGCTGTAATGTGAAGGCACCCCTCCTTCACCAAGGTCCGCTGTGGGAAGACTCTAACGGATGAACATGCAGAAAGAAGGCACAGAAGCGCACCAAGGGTCAAGATACATGTATTAAACACATAAAACAATTGCAAGTAGTAACTTACATGTATAATAAAATTAGTTCAGTAGAAGACAGTGCACGGACATCTGGCACAAGTAGATAGTAGACACGGGTAAACGCTGAGGCTCACGTATCAGTCCCACGCGCTGGGACCAACTGGCTCGGCAGTACTCAGAGTGGTACTTCCGGGTTGCGTCCTCTCGCGATACCCGTATGGAGTAGTCCACTGCAATCGCTGTGTCTCTACAGCTACAGCATTACTCCCATTTGGAGTTAGCAGGATGGAAATGGCTCAGAAGCTCCGTGGGGAAGCTGTAAGCTGGACAGCTGAGTGTCTGGATGTCTGTCTTTGCACTGAGTGAACTCCGCAACGCGTTTCACACACTCCGGTGCTTCATCAGGCAGTCTAAAAGCCTCTAAAAGTACAAAAATAAATAAAAGCAATAATTAAAACTAATGGGTACTGAGGGATAGAAAAACTAAACGATCCTTAAACGACGTGTGCTAGAAGAGAAAATATAAAATAAAGTATGTTGAAAATAAACCTTTAATGATACTAATAAACATTCCTAAGTGCGTAAACTGGCGCAACAAACAATTAAAAATACTATAAAAATAGGGAGAATGTGGGTATGTTCCAACTGAATCAAATGCCCAAGTCTAAAATTCAAAACAACCAAAAAGTAAAAGTAGTTGTTGCCAAGAGGTAGAAGAATTCATTAGTTCTTAAGCGGCGTGTGCTACAAAAGGAAAAAAATGCAGTTATTCCGATTATACATACAGTAGTTACATAGTAGATGAGGTTTAAAAAAAAGATGTCCATCAAGTTCAACCTATGCTAAGTTTAGACGACAGATACTTTATCCTATATTTGTATTTACAGTATATTGATTCAAAGGAAGGCAAACAAAACACCAGAGAAATATCATCTAATAGTATCTAATAAAGGGGAAAATAAATTATTTCCTGACTCCAAATTTTAGCAATCAGATTACATCATGGATCAACATCTTTCCTATGTTTAATTATTTGGTATATCCCTGTATAGCTTCCCTTTCTAAAAAGATGTCAAACTTTAAAAAAAAAAAAAAAAAAATGTTTTTTTTGAACATATCATTTTAGCTGCGCTTATTGTAAAGAACGCTTTCCTTTGTTGCTGGTGAAATCTCCTTTCTGCCAACCTTAAGAGATGACTCTGTGTCATTTGTACTGCCCTTGGGATGAATAGTTCTTTTGAAAGCTCCTTGTATTTTCCCCAAATATATTTGTATATAGTTATCATATACCCACTTAAACGCCTCTTTTCTAATGTAAACAAATCTAATTTATCTATCTAGCCTCTCATAAATCAGATTATCCATCCCCGTTATTAATTTGGTGGCTCTTCTCGGCACTTCCTCTAGTTTCATAATTTTCTATGGAGTGGTGCCCAAAATTGTACTCCATATTCAAGGTGTGGTCCTGCTAATGCTTTATAAAGGGGCATAATTATGTTTACTTCCCTTCATCCTTTGCCAATTTAATGCAAGATAACATCTTGTTTGCCTTTGCAGCTACTGCATGACTTTGGGCACTATTGCAAAGCCTGTTGTCTACAAGCACTCCTAAATCCTTCTCCATCAAGGATGCTCCACATTTACCCCCATTTAATTTGTACGTTGGCTGTTTATTCATGTTTTCCAAGTGCATACCCTTATACATATCAGTATTAAGCCTCATCTACCATTTACCTGCCCAAATTTCCAATCTGTCAAAGTCCTTCTGGAGAGAAATGACATCCTGTTCTTATTCTACTACCACAATTTAGTGTCATCAACAGCATTACCCTGGTCCAAATACCTACTTACCTCCTCAAAGAAACTATTAAGGTTTGTTTGGCACAACCTATCCTGCATAAATCCATGCTGATCACTACTAATTTTGTTTTCCATTAGGTATTCCTGAATATTATCCTGTATTAAATTACTTAAAGTATCCTGTATTTAAGTAGCTTCCCCACTATTGATGTCAGACTTACAGGTCTGTAATTCCCCGGTTGTGGTCTAGCTCCCTTTTTTAAATATAGGCACCACGTTTAGCGTATAGCAATCTTGTAGTACTGAGCCCGTGGAAATTGAGTCCTTGAAATATTACATGTAATAATGGTTTGGCAATTACTGAACTTGTCTCCATGAGAACTCTTGTATGTATGCCCTCGGGGCCATGTGCATTATTTACTTTAATTGTATGAAGCCGCCTATGAACTTCTTTCTCAGTTAACCAATTGTTAATGTAGAGGTTGTGGCTTCCTCCTGCAGCACTGCTATTGAAATTGATGCTTTCCTGGTAAACAGAGGCAAACAATGTATATACTTAATGCACAAGAGCTCACAAAGTGTGATACCTAGCTCTGGGGCACGGATCTAGTCCGTATCCAGTTATAGCCCCCTAGTTCAAATGTGCCACTATAACAAGCTTAATCAAGGGCATCAGACATGTAGTAGTGAGAAAACAAACAAAGGTGGCAGAGGGGAGGAAGGGGTTAATGTGCATACTATTCACGACAATTTTGACAACTTTTTGAATTTGTTTAGTGTTAGGCTTATTCTGACATGCTGGACCTTCCATTTAGGGGTCCCGCAATATCAGACACATCAGACCATTGTTACTTTCTATGGCTGTACGAATCTAAGCACTAGTGAGTTCTCATTCAACTGTTATATACTCTGTATAGCATTTAAGTATATACATGTGCATGGTCAGTCCACCGTTACCTGTATCTACTTTACAGGGTTTTTAACTCTATCATTGCTGGACTAGGGGGTTAATTATTGTGTTTATGTGAGCTTCTCTCTGCTATTTAGCAGATTGGTTAGATCCTCTCCCTCCCCCTAGGTTTCAGTTTTAGTATTGTGGATTTTTGTCTGTCTTGTGTGTTTTGTCACCATTGTCAGTTGTTTTTGGTTTCAACGGTTTTGACATCTATTTTAATTAGTATTAATAAAGTATTATACTTTTAAGTTACTCACCATTACATCATCATACACAACGAGTGCTGTCCATAGGGTGTCTTTGTCTCCTAGTATTAATTCAGTCCCCCCCCCCCCTTTTTTTGCACCGTTGTTGACGTTACTCTACTACATAATACAGGCTGATGCGAGGGTCTCCATCCCCTTCCCTTACTTTTGTATCATTACCATTTTACCATTTAGTAGTGGGATCATATATGTATTAGGGTGTCCACTAAAAGGATACTGGGACAAACAATTGCTCCAAATTGAGTGCAGATGGATCCACACTTTACAGACCCAGAGTCCTATGAGGTTAAATTTTAAGGTTTTCCATTTGCTTCCTTTTTGTAAATGTATCCTTTAATTCTTCTTTTAATGTCACACATACATTGGTGTGTTTTAGAGCCACGGCTTCATGTCAATGACCCCTGGTTCTAATTCTGTATTTAAAAAAAAAAAAAAAGAGGGGGGACGACTGGATTGCTCCTTTTTAAAGGGTAACATAGTCAAGATGAACATCTGTAGTTATTATAGGTACGTATATAGGTATTATGTTCTGAATGGCATAGCGTATGCAACAATACTTGCAGTTTCTTCAGCACGCAGGATGGTTGGAGCGGTGAAAGGGTGCAAATCATGAATGTAGAAACCTTATTCACATTGTACTAGATAAACACCATCCTCCCTTTGTCTATGTATTTAACCTCCGAGTAACACGTCTCGTGCATTCGAAGCCAGCATTTTGCAGAATTATGCCAGGCCTAGAACAGCAGTTTCTTTTGCACGCACTATGTATAGAGAAAAAAGACACACTAAAATGACTTTATATTAGGAGGGGTGGGGATCGGATACATTGACTTTAAGCAATGCGCGTCACAAATTAATTCCCATTATAATTTGCTGCAAAGATCCCACTGTTAATGCATTTTTCGTATTTCAGCTTTTGTTCATTTTAAATATTGAATTACAATCCCACTTGATGGGTCATATTACTGAGTGCCATTTACCTGTGCCCTAGTTTTAAACACAAAGAAACAGTGTAAAGTTCTTCATATATGTTTATGCAATGAGTATTATAGATAACTTCATTAGAAATGTTACATATTTGTGGTTGGAAAACCTTCTTTTTTTTTTTTTTTTTGCACCACTTTCACTTATCTCTGATCAAACTGGGAAGGTGTATTAAAGATTAATGTTATAAGTTTAACAAGATTGTTACAAAGATTCACCTTAAAATTCTATATTTTATGACCCGAAAATTTGAATACTCGTTTTTAAAAGGTGTTGATTCTTATACCCCCTATTTAAAACTGAGCTACTTGATTTCTGTTGAAATCACAAATTGAATGTGCTATTCAAACTGTCTGAGGTAAGAGTGATCTTTTGCTGCAGAACATGCTCTAGGTTTTCGGCTAAATTATTTTCAGTTTAAGATTAGAATAAATACATTTTGCACTGCTAGAGCTAGGTTCACCTATGGTAGATGTATCCAATACAGTGGATTAACACTGCTGCTGTAGTACAGTACCTTGTGAATGAGACCCTGCTTTTTTGTAATTTGTTTTCCAAAAACCTGTTAAGCTGAGGCAACTATAAAAATAGGACAAGTTCCATTAAATCCCTGCGTGTTTAAAGTTTATTCAACTTCTTTAAGAGCAGCATACTAATATGGAGTTGATGGGTAAGTGCAGGCTGAGATATTTACTCTTAAACATTCAAATGCCATCCTGCCCTGCTTGAGATTGTTATAGTGTATTCAATTCAGGATCTTGGAAATTGAGTTGCATTTTACACACAGGTTTCATTATTATGGGCATCGAAAATGCAAACCCAGAAACGCCACAAAACCAAAGGCGCGATATCGTGGGAGTAGTGTTGGAGGTAGTTATCTGACAATTCTACAAAATCTAGGGCAGATTCAAATTGAGATTCATGTGATGGGTGATAGTGTCCTCGAGGGGAAAGCGATACATAAATGGTGCGCATGGTATCGACATCAACAACTTTATCAGTAAAAACAGTCAAATGTGTACTCATTTTGTACACTGTTTTTAAAACATAAAAGGCAACAAGTGTCAATAACAGTCTCCCAAGTCCTTAAACACGCCGCGGTTTCACCGCCTCCGCAGGTTTGCAGCGTCTGTAATAGATGCACTGCAGCTTCCGATTGTGCGTTCAAACGGAACCGTTCAGGAACTGGAACTACGTCTTACGATCTCTTCTTGTGCAGTCGTTCTGAAGTTTGTGTTTGTATTTTCGGTACTCCGCGCTCTCCTTTGGAGAAAACTACACACCGAGGATCCTAGGAGACGGTTCCTATATTTTCTGTGTTTTGAGTTGAGGATTACCCCAAATTATTCATGTAATTGTTTGAACTTAATAGCATAATGTAATGTATTTCACTGTTACACTTGGTTTTGTGATTACTGTGTATTTTATGACAATATTAAGAGCACACAATTGTGTTCACTGATATTATTGTTTGCCCGTGTGCCAACACCTAAATATATTTTATTTCGCTGGTTTTGTGGGTAGTGCCAACTGAAACATACTTTGTGGTACCATTTTAGGGCATGCTAGGCATTACATGGTTGCTAAAAACAAAATGGTTGGTTGGTATTTTTACCGTGCGGTCTTTACTTGCACTTTGCAACACTGTTTTTATTTTTAAAATCTGATGCTTCGTTCAAGAGATGTAAGCATTTAAAATATTAAGTATTTGGGAGGTCAAAATGGAGCTTTCACCAGCGCCCAATAGTTCTCTTCCATTCCTCAGCCAGCCAGATCACGTTCAGCGGTCCATAAGAAAACACAATATCCTATTAAGGAATGTTGGGTTTGGACCTGTATGGGATATATTGCTCGGGAATGCTGGGTAATGTGCTTAATGCTGCATGCCTTCACAATCCAGAGGTGCATCCAAGGAACGAAATGTTTCATGAAAATCCTGCTCTCGCTGATACCAGATGTTTTTTGTGAGGTTGTTTGTTCTGTTTTAATTATTAAGATCTCTCTCCCTCCACCCCTCCCCCCCCAAACAATCCCCACCCCCCCTTTTTTTCCCCCTCTCTCATAAGACCTGGCCAGCACGGCCAATACTTTATTACAAATGTTGATGCCTGATTGTTAAAAGGTTTGTTATAATTAAGGAATGTTGGGTTTGGACCTGTATTTGGTATATTGTTCGAGAACTCGAGGATTGAAATATAACTTAAGGTCTTTTAACCTCCCCCTCTCCTCCCCCCCCCTCCTCTCACCTCCCCCCTCTCCTCCCCCCCCCCTCCTCTCCCATCCCCGCCCCGACGGGTGAGAGTCTAATAAGGGTACATATAAGGCGCTAGGTATTATGTTTAATGCTGCAGGCCCCCACAATCCAGAGGTGCACCTAAGGAACGAAATATTTCCTGAAAATCCTGCTTTCGCTGATACCAGACGTTTTTTTTTGTGATGTTGTTTGTTCTGTTTTAATTAAGATCCCTCCCTCACCCCCCCCCCCCTAAGGAGTCTCCCCATTCCTGTAATTAAGTGTGTCTCATAAGGGGGTTCGATTTGCTGAATATGTTATTGTTAAGATTGCTCGGGTCTGACATGAGATATACTTGGATATCTGTTAAAAATGCATAAGTGACCCAAGGTGCTTTCCTTCCTCCTCCCCCTCCCCCTCTCCCTCTCCCCATACTTTCCCCCATCTGACCAGCACGGCCAATATTCTATTACGAATGCCGCTGCCTGGCTGTTTAAAGATTTATGTTATAATTACGGAATGTTGGTTTTTGACCTATACACAGAGTTTCGCTCGGGAAATCTAGGGTTGAAAGGTGACTTAAGGCTTGGTACCTCCCTACCCTCCATTTACAACAGATGGGAAAGGTGAACTACTGATTATTTCTGAGGGTCTGGACCCGCCTGTCCCTTCCAGTCGTCGTTATCGAAGTTACCCCCAGAGGGCCTTAAGCCTGGACTAAGTCGTTAGTTAGACTGGTCGTATCTTTGTTTTCACTGTCTATCCTGGACCTGATTTTTCCACTCTTTTACCAGCTGGAGCTGTCCCAGCTGGTCCTCTCTTTCCTCCCCCCCCCCCCTCCCCTTCCCACCCTCCCTGTCGGCCTCCATCCTCAACCAACCGAAACCGATCATCTCACAAACACTCCTGAAGATATCATTGGAGTTGCCTGGTATAGTCCACTATGGATGAGGAATCATGCCCTCCCTAGTGGGAAAAGGGAGGTCTCATACTTCTGGGTAACTCCTGAAATCCATGGCTAGTCAATCCACAATTAAGGTAATCTCCCTAAATGTGAAAGGTTTGCAAAATAATAGGAAACGAAGACTGGCCCTTCAAGAAATGAGAACACACAATCTCCCCAAGAAAATGGGCAAATGCCATATGACATAGCTGCGATGTTATGGGAGTGACATACACCATGGTGTAGTAGCTACATCAGGGGGAATCCAAATTGACATGTTCTGTAGTTTGTATGCAATATGTTGAATGTAAATCGTCTTTGTATTAAGCTGTGGCGATTTTATTTTCGTGTTTTTTTTTTATATATGTATATTGTATATGTATATTGTGTATGTGTGTATATATATATATATATATATATATATATATAATGTATATATGTGTATATATGTATTTATGTATTTATGTTTTGTTAATGATAATTAAGGATTGTATCTTTTTTGTGTTTTAAAAAAAAAAATCTTCTCATTTTACCTTTAGTATAATGACAAAGAGGAGGTTGTTTTATGGATGAACACAGTGGGACCGTATCATAATCGGCAAGAGACCTACAAGTACTTCTCTCTACCATTCTGTGTTGGGACCAAGAAAAGTATTAGCCACTATCACGAAACATTGGGAGAAGCTCTTCAAGGAGTTGAATTAGAATTTAGTGGTCTAGATATTAGATTTAAGGGTGAGTATATAACATGCATTGTTTTAACAATTATATTGTATATTTGAATAGAAGTCAATATTTGTATTGTACTTTTAAATGTTTACAAGGAAAACTTTGTATAGTACACCTTAGGTTCTATGTTATAATATATGTACATATATCAGCTATATAAATGTCTTTTTTAACATGTCACAGACCTGTGGATATGTGTTAATTTTACACACACAACCTCCCCCTCCCCCCCCCCCCAAAGTGTGTGTGTCTCTCCTTTGGAGTGCTACTGGGTTTGTAATGTATACAACAAAGACGAGAGACCCAATGCCATATTTAGTATGCCAAATTAATTTGTACATTACTATTTCATCAACATTCTTTCCTCATAATTATTGGTAATTTAGTTCAAAACTTTGGCCAAAATATTTTAAGCCTACAACCAGTGACTTGTAGTTGAAATGATGTATGTTTTAGTTTCATTTTGGCACACATGGCAGATGTTTTATTTATTTATTTTTCTGTAGGTAACTGAGATTTTTTTTCTTTCTCATTTAAATAATATTTCCCCAAAAATATTTTCAAAGTAAAAGCTTTATTTATTTATTTTTTAAATTCATGTTTTTGACTAAATTTTTTCATGTTCTAGTGCAGGCCTGCACAACTTATAAAGTGAAACGGGCCAAACTGCTCCAAGGAAAGTGGATTGGGGCCGTACTTCAATTAAAATTACGCCCCCCTCACAACTATTACCTCCCTCCCCACAACTATTACCTCCCTCCCCCTTCACAGCTCTTACCAGCGGTGGGGTGCAACGATCTCAGTCTTCTCCCCTGAAAATTCTGCTGTTTCCCCTGCAGGTCATGGGAAATAATGGCGTCACTTAGCGTCCCGTTGCCATGGCAACGCTGCATCATTTGCCGTTGCACGCCCATTTTTTGGGGGTACAGCAGCGATGTGTCGTCCTGGTAACCTGGTATGAAATGACGCTGCGGGGTCACGTTACCAAGGCGATGTGACGTCAGATGACCCCGCATGTCATTTGACGCCTGTATTACAGCATTGTCTGAACGGAAGCTGGAGGTAGTAATTCCGCTCAGCCTGCAAGTTACACTAATTCAGCGTTGCGAAAACTGGGGGGGCGCCCCCCCGGTTACTGATGCCCCGCGCCCTTCCCCAAGGCATTTAAATTAAAAAAATGCTGGGGGAGACGTGAGGCCTCTAACGTCCCTTACCTGCTGCGAGCCAGGTCTTCGTCGACGCAGCGTCAAATTACGCCATGAGGTCATGTCGTAACACGTCGCCATGACAACCTGTGTCAAATGACGCTGCGGGGTCGTGACGTCGCATGACCCGCGACGTCATTTGACGCCGGGTTCTGAGCGAGGGGGGCGCGAACACTGGGGCTTCCAGGCAGGGGGGCACACACCAAAAACATTGCGCTCCCCTGCTCTAATTGACAAATGGCAGGCTGCTATTTTGCACACTGACATACCTTCCACGAGTCAAACCGCATACAGTATTGACTAAAAAGCTCGTACTGACTGGTCTATTACTATACAATTTAGGTTTATATAATCTGTCTAAAGAGCACTGTATAATACACGGGCAATATGTGTGTAATTAAAACATGATCATTTTGTCATGAGTGGGCCAAATTTGATGTTTCTTTTGTTGATGCAGATGATGTCATGCAGACGACCTATTGTGAAATTGACCTGGATAAAGCGAAGAAAGATGCATTTGTTTATGCAATCAAGAACCACTATTGGTACCAAATGTATATTGACGATTTACCAATATGGGGTAAGATATTGCTTCCTGTTTGTTTCTTTTTGTTTTTTTTTACTGCTTTAGAAATGCTTCTGACTATTCCGTCAAACTCTTTAGGTCATGAGTGACCAGTTTCAGTCCTCATGGGCCACTAACAGGTCAGGTTTTTTAAGGCTATCCCTGCTTCAGCACAGGTGGCTTTGTCATTTTGACTGAGCCACCAGTACTGAAGCAGGTATATCCCCAATACCTGGCCTGTTGATGGACCATGAGGACTTGAGCTGGTCACTCCTGCTTTAGGTAGTTGTGGAGAGTTTTCTGCCCAATATCAAGTGCAGATTCAGAAAGGCAATGCGAAGCCCTCATGGGTTTTCCTAGAGATTTACCTTTTTTATTTATTTTTATGCTTTATCTGAATTCAGACTGTAGAAAAGATCTCCAGTTTTTTCCTCAAGAAACTACTGTAGCTGGGATTCCTTCTTACTGTAGATTACAAAGCCACATACAGTAGGGCCCCACTCATTCGGCAGGTTCGCTTCCAGGCCCTGCCAAAAAGCAGAACATAGCATTTGTGCGCTTTGCACAAAAATGTTATGCCCATCGTCGATTTCCTGTATCTCCTACCTCCTATGCCATCCCAGAATGTCCCCTTCTGCGCGGACTCTGCGGCCCCCCTTCTGCACGGACTCTGTGGCCCCCCTTCTGCACGGACTCTGTGGCCCCCCTTCTGCGCGGACTCTGCGGCCCCCCTTCTGCGCGGGCGCGGACTCGGCGGCCCCTCTTCGCAGTCATGAAACCGGATCGCCGAGAATCAGAATGCTGAAAAGCGGGGCCCTACTGTATACTGACTCTTCATTTGCTGGCTCTCTCCATGCTTCTTAGCTCTACCATTATTTCTAAACACACAAAAAAAGGAAACTCGCTGTCATAAATTAAATTTAGCCTTTTCTCTTCTGAAATCTTTTGCTGGTTCTACTATAAAATACATTTGTGTCCGCTATGACAAGTCTGTGAGTGTATATTAAATTAAACAGGGTGCATCAAAGCATATTAAACCTATTTGTGCATTGAGTTAAGATTGGGAAGTTTTTGTTCTGGCATAAAAGGATTATTACATAGTTAACCTTGCTTTTGGGATACTTGTGTTCAATCAGGTATTGTTGGAGAAGCTGATGAAAATGGAGAGGATTACTATCTTTGGACATATAAAAAACTTGAAATAGGTTTTAATGGAAACCGCATTGTGGATGTAAACCTCACCAGCGAAGGAAAAGTCAAACTTGTCCCAAACACCAAAGTTCAAATGTCCTATTCTGTAAGTAGATATAGACTAATGTATAGTTGAAAATGTTTTTTCTCTGAGGGGCGATTTCGGGTGCTAACATCAGTTTGACATTTTGGTTGTAGCTTAGAGCAACGGTGCTCAACTCCAGTCCTCAAGCCCCCCCATTCCCCATGTCGATGACTGAGCCACTGATAGGGCCACCTGTGCTGAAGCTGGGATATCCTTAAAACTGACCTGTTGGGGGTGGGCGTGCGTCTCTGGCGACGCACCGTCCAATTACGCTGCGGGGGTCACATGACGTCAAACGCCGCAGACTAGGAAAGAGGGGGGGAGGGGGCGCGAGCAGGGAGGCAGAGCAGGCAGGCGGGTGCAGACAAAGTTTGCACACTCCTGGCTTGGGGCACTGGGAACAGAGTTTACGTTTCTTAACATAACACTGGGGGTGCGAGATTTTCCTCGGGGGCGTGGGCGGTTGCAGTGGTCCCGCGCACTTCCCCAAGGCATTTAAATGCCGGAGGATCACGTGAGGCCCCTAACTCGCTTATCGGGATTCAGATGCGGGGTGTGATGCTTTGCCTTGGCGATGCAGCGTCAAATGACTTTGCGGGGTCATGATGTGACGTTGCATGACCCCGTGGCGTCTTTTGACGCGGGAAAACAAGGTAAGGGGGGCGCGAGCACCGGGGGGGGACGCAGCTCCAATAGTTTGTGCACCCCTGACATACGGGATGCTAGAACCTGAGTGATTTCACTGAAGGGGAAGGAACTAAAAATTTACATAATTATGGTGCTCATTTGCATGTCAACATCTTGATGTGTGCAGTTTAAACAGTGTTTAAAGGGGCAATCCCATAGTCTGCCTGTGAATTTCTTACGGGTCTCTGAATGGACAAGTATTTACATTTCAATCAAGTATTTTCTTTCTCCTTATTCCCCCATCCTGTCCTTATCGGAGGAGAGGGGAGAGGGGAGGGGGGATGCTCTGGCTGTACACGCACTTGCTGAATACGCAGTGACCGCAGGGAAATCGAACCCCTCCCAAAATCTAACGTTAAAAATACTTATTAGGTGTCCGATTTGGGTAATAGAACTTTTTACCACATAGACTTGGCCAAGAGTTAAGGCATTTAACCAATTAATCAAGCTTTTAACAAAGCAGGTTGTACATTGTAGTTCACAGTAGAAATACACCTCGGCAGCCAGCAGATGTCCTCCTTCACCATGCAAAACACAATGTCACGTTTTAGCCATCATTCACTGTCAAACTTTTCAGTAGATCACTATATTGAGAAATACTGATCTAAAACCTATAGTACATTTTTGTTGTGTGCTAATCAATTTCCATGATCGAAATATACATGACCTGTGTGAAATATTGTTCGTGTGTAAAGATTTTTAATATATGAGTCGTATCTATTTTTTCCCCCTGTAGGTTAAATGGAAAAAATCTGATGTCAAGTTTGAAGATCGGTTTGACAAGTACCTTGACCCTTCTTTCTTTCAACACAGGGTATGTGACGCTGAAGTAGATATGTTGCATTCACAGATGATTCCAATATCAGTTTTTATTTTATTTTATTTTTATTGCATCATTGGGGAGTATACCTTTTTTAACAATAAAACTGTTATTACAGGTTTTGAAATTGCTGCTTTTCATTTTTATATATTTTTCTATTGCTGCGTATATACACAGTGCTCTACATCAGGGGGGCGCAAACTTTTTTTCCCCTGCGCCCCCTTGCCGGCGGTCACCTCACCCCCTCTCCCCCACTTACCTCGGCTCCGGCGTCATGACGTCATCTTGCCATAGCAACATGACGTCACATAACCTCGCGGCATTTGATGCCGCATTGCCATGGCGACGCGTGTGGAGCCAAGGTAAGTAAAGGTTTACAGAGGCCCTGCAGTTCCCCGGGCACTTAATTTAAGTGCCTTTGGGAAGCGCGGGGCCTCTGTAAACCGCGCGCCCCCCAGTTTGTGCACCGCTGCTCTACATAGAATGTTTGCAGGCACAACGAGTCCCTGCTCCAAGAGCTTGCAATCTGTTTTAGTGCCTTAGGCATAGTGAGCTTAAAGCTGCAGTTCAGTCAATATCCTGCATGTGTGTTTTTTTTAATAAATCAGTTCTGTAGTAAGAAAAAATACTTTTAGCATTTTCTGTTTTTAAAAAAACAACTTTGAAAGACCAATTTTCTTGTATTCTATTTTAACAGCCATTTGCTAAGGCACTGCCCCTTCATGTCCTGTCACAAGCTCTGGCACACCCCTTTGTCAGCCCTGCCCTCCCTCTAGCACTTGTCAGTGCAGGAATGCTCATGAATATTCATGAGCTTCCACTGCCAGTCAAGCAGATTATAAACAAATCCCAGCTTTTAATATGTCACCAAATTTCGACCTATCAATACATGGAAAACGAATTGACCTGCAGCTATACAGTTCTTTAGCTAATTAGAGATTGCACACATAAGACTATTGAAGTAAAAAAATGAATGTAAAAAAAAAAAAAGACTGACCTGCAGCTTTAAGTGACTTCCCCAAAGTCACAAAGAGCTGGCACTGGGATTCAAACTGGGTTCACCCACTTAAAAAGCAATGAGTCCTTTAGCCTCAATACTGGGGGTAGCCAACTCGCAAGTCCTCAAGAGCCACCAACAGCTCATGTTTTAACGATATCCCTGCTTCAGCACAGGTGGCTCCGTCAATGACTAAATGATTTGGCCATTTATGTTGAACCTTGTTTTGCAAGCAGTGGAATATGTTCGTTGTTTTAAATTAAAATAAGAATCTAATTCCATAGTACTCAACTCTGGTGCAATCAATGTTTACATACTTTCTAACAACATGTTGTTGTTCTTGCTTCTCCGCCTGACACCTATATTTGTATAATTAGCTAGTCCTAACTGAAAGAAATGCACATTTGTAGCTGGTAAAACACGCTCTTCTAATATGTTGAGTAAACTTTTATAAAACATATAATGCTGCTTTGAATGAAGTTATATATACATACATATCTATATACATAAATGTGCATATATGTATCTTCTCTCCTCAACCCCACCCACCTCAAAAAAATTGTTTACTAATTATACAAGTTTTGACGCTTCAGTCTAACCGTCTGACCTTTATTCAGATAGAGACATATCTATCTGTGTACATTTTAATTTAGTAATTTTATTTTCAAGGCAACTGAAAAAGTAAAACTCTTGATAAGTGAGACTTGTATATAAAACAAAGTATTTTTATATTTTGACCTGTTTGTATTTGTGTTTTAATAGATACACTGGTTTTCCATCTTCAATTCTTTTATGATGGTTATTTTTCTGGTGGGTTTAGTCTCCATGATTCTCATGAGAACCTTAAGGAAAGATTATGCTCGATACAGTAAGGAAGAGGAAATGGATGATATGGTGAGTAGATTGTATTACGGGTTAATGAAAACCAAAACGTGCACATATTTCTGATTTAGATATTTCAACTGTATGGTTGGGGTTGTTTTTTTTTTTTTTAAATCTCTCAGGGTAGTTATTTAACAATACTGTGTTTTGAAACCTGTAGTGTTTAAAAACGTATAATATTGCAAACCTGTAAACACATACGTACAAGGTGAGATCGAGATATGCTGTATAACGCTAAAAGCCCCTTCACCCACATCACACACCTTTAGATTTCTATGCACCCACCCCCATTAAGGTTTTCTTAGGCTGGGATTATGGTGCCGGCGTCGTTCTCTGCTGTATTTTCTTATGGGAGCTACCCCCGTGCCTGCACGCCTACAGGCGGAGAGGCGCGTTGACGGGGCCGCGTTTTAAAAATACAACACATTTTGTATTTTCAGGCGGCTGCCGTGTGACAGCACACGTGAGCTGGTTCAGCCAATGAGGGCGAATCGGCTTCGGGACGCATCCGCCACGCCCCTGCAACGCATCTACAATCTCCTGCAGCCAAGTTCGCAAATCGCTTGGGCTGCAGGAGTGCACGTGGTGGCGCGCTTGTTCTCACATGGCCGCGCAGGGTCCATAATCAGTGCCTTAGAATTCATCATATATGCAGTATCTTTATTAAGAAAGAAGTGTTATAGTAGTAAACATTAAAAGGTTTGTTGAAATTGTATTTATTTTTTTTTCCCCCTGCAATGTGTATTAAAATGCAGGAGAGGACTTAATTGTAAAATGTACAAGCATGGTCCATTTTCTTTCTTGTTCCCGATGTAGGACAGAGATCTAGGAGATGAATATGGTTGGAAGCAGGTCCATGGAGATGTTTTCAGGCCATCCAGTCATCCTTTGATCTTTTCATCTCTTATTGGATCTGGATGTCAGATTTTTGCGGTTTCCCTTATTGTAATTATTGTTGCCATGATTGAGGATTTATACACAGAGTGAGTATGGTTATGTGCTAAACAGAAGCTAAACACATTTGATTTCCAAGTATACAGGTAACATTGAGACAACCTGCCTTGTTTTGAGGGTGCCTGTACCCAGTTGTAATTATTTGCCACGAGGGCACCGATTTACACTGCAAGGAATTCCGTTAGTTGCTTTATTTGTACAATATGTACACCTCTCCGACTATCTCGGATTATAAATATGGTCCCTGAATCTTGGGTTTTTAATACAAAGAATTGGATGCTTTATGGTAGTGTTGGACACTTCAAACCCACTTTGCTTTTCATTTTATTGCAACAATTATTTTCTGTCAGCCAAACTTTCACGCACTATTTTGCCAAGTGGCAAAGTATTGCATAATTCCAGTTGAACATGCGATCATGCGAACAAAGGGCAAGCAAATATAAATACCATATAAATAATTTGGGATCAAATAAGTGAAACTGTATAAATTACTAAATCGATTTTGTAATGTTTTCACTTGGAGGCCAACAATTGCTTCTCCTAATGTTACTCTTAACATTGTTTTTGTTAATGAAAAATGTGTGTGTTGATCTAAAGATACCACAGAGTATGAACTGTCCCGTGTGTGTGGTTGGCTTTTTACACAGTAATACTTTTGGAAGTGACCCTTAATGTGATTGTTTAAACTGGAACATTGCATTCTCATTTTAGGAGAGGGTCAATGCTAAGCACGGCTATATTTGTCTATGCTGCCACATCTCCTGTGAATGGGTATTTTGGAGGAAGCCTTTATGCAAGGCAAGGAGGTAAGCAATGTTTATTTAATTGCTGGTATTTGCAAACACTTTGTAATATGCTGCTACTTCTAGCTGCAATTAAGGAGCTATATCTTGCAGGCCGCGCAGCACTGAATATTGTAACATTTACGTTAAGGATAGGTCATGTTGGTGTTTAGGAATACAAATGATAATCAGATTACACTGGAATCTCTAGAAATGCCGCTTTTTAGGTTCAAGCAGAATATCTGTCCATTTGGACCACTTTAATTTCAAGTCCTATGGCCGCTTGTTTAGAAAACTAAAAGTATTGCGCTCATCAACTAAAAAATCAATTTTTTTAAATATTTGTTTTACATTTAAATGATATTCATTATCAGACACAGGTACACTGTTAAGATTATAAATTGCAGGGGGGGGGTTTTCTGTACAAATTACAAACTAAAAAAATGTATTTACAATTTATAGGCAGGCGATGGATAAAGCAAATGTTCATTGGAGCTTTTTTAATCCCAGCGAATGTTTGTGGAACTGCATTTTTTATCAACTTCATTGCAATTTATTATCATGCTTCAAGAGCTATTCCATTTGGAACAATGGTAAGTCAGCTCATTCTGTAAGTAGCGGTTACTGGTTTGTGCACTATCCTTGCATTCATTTTAGTTTGATAAGGTTTATGGTTACAGTTATTACTAAATCATGCAGAATGTTTGCCGAGTTTGCTATTTGCACTTGAACTAAGGTGAATTTGGAAACTTGGTGGCCAGATAAAAGCACTTGTGGTTTTTTTTGTTTGTTTTTTTTTTAATTTTTTTTTTTTTTTTTAATGATTATTTAGCATTTCTTCTGACGTGATTTAGTTAAATAGTGTGTGATATGCATATTCCTTTGGATCAAGGTTGGGCAACTCCAATCCTCAAGGGCCACCAACAGGTCAGGTTTTCAGGATGACCCCACTTTAGCACAGGTGGTTCAGTCAGTGGCTTAGTCAAAGACTGATTGGGCCACCTCTGCTGAAGCAGGGATATCCTGAAGACCGGATTTAGCTCTTGCTGCCTCATTTCGAATCGGCAAAGTAACAGAATGTAGACTATTATGTATCCCCTTTTTTACTTTTTCTCCAGAATGCCTTCCTCTTTTGCAGTTCCCATGGCTGGATTACCGGTCTTTATTTTATAAAATGGTCAAAAACGTAGTTTGTTGTTCCACAGAAAGTCCACAAGGCTTTTTGATGGGGACATCTAATCGAGACACTGCCTTTTGTTCCCTATCTATTACCGTTTATTTATTTTTAAGGGAAGTAAAATGTATGTATCCCTGCTATTGTGTTGTTTTACATGAAACCGTTAAACTTCAAATATTTGTTTACAAAACGTTTAAAGGAATATTGCCAACAACTCTAGACTTCTTAAAATTCATGCAGATTTATGATTCCGTTCAGTAACTAAATGAATAGTTTTACAGCTAAGTAAAGTGTGATAGTAATTTAGTGACTGGGGCCCTTGCATTGATCTCAATGCTGAAGCTACAATCCCTACCAGCAGCAAAGCATGTGAAATCTTATGGGGTTTTCTATTTTATTTTTTTTGCATTTTAAAATAGATCAGTTATGTAGTATTAGATAATACAGGTAGTCTTAGCTATCCAACATTTCACTTTACAATGAATGGCATATCCAATGCAACCCTGTGGGACGGTTTTCGGTGCCTGATTGCGTTATCCAACGCTCATCGTCACTGATTAACATGGAACTCGCTTTACAACGGTTTCACTATCCAACGCTACTTCCAGAAGGGATTCCACTGGATAACCGAGGACTGCCTGTAGTGCCATTTTGAATGCGTTTTAAAGCGGTCTTTGACTTCTAAGGCTGCGTCCATAGACACTAGAGCCGTGCAGAGGCTGATGGAAAGCGGGTGCTTTCCTTGGCCTTTGTACGTGTGCCGTCGGGGGCATGTCTATGGGCGGGCCAGTGACGTCACGGAGCTGGTTCGCCCTCGTTGGGCGAACTGCTCACGTGACCGCCCTATTGTGCGAGTAATCAGTTTTGACTGATTTTCACGAGCATTGCGCGCCTGCACGCTGTATAGACGCGATCACTGTCCTTAGGCAGTCTGATCGCTCAGCGTGCGGACGCGTCAGCCCGGTCTGCCCTTCTATGGAAGTAGCCTATTGCGGGTTTAGCCCACCTCCCAAGCAGTGCGAGATAGTTTGAACAATTTCCTGTTTGGCAACAAATGATCAATGTTCCCAGCAATTTGAGCTATAAACTGTAACAATAGGATTCCCTTAGTAATATCAGGATACAGTGTAACTGGTTAGTTACACTGAATATAGGATAGAAACTGAAAGGTGGCCATTTTGTTAGGCACAGAATAAGGATTTTTACAGATTTATAATGGGAGGACCAAACGATTGCCAGTTCATGTAAGAATGTAGAATTCTACATTGTCAAAAGTTTTACATATTTAAAAAGGGGGGGAAGTAGTTTTGCTGCTTTAACTTTACTGTTGTACTTTGAGATTTTGTTTGCAGTACAGTGCCAGAAGGTATCTCCCGTCCTGTCAGAAAAGCTTATAAAACTGATCGTTGACATGTGCAAAGAGGCTGTTGCACTGCTGAGCACACATATTCCCAATATTACATTCCTTGGTAGTAATCTGATTCAGAGTTCAGGAATGCTGACAGAAGGGCATTCCACCTGCATTAAAGATTTTGTTTTGGTCCTGTGGCTCCATTTAATCCCCCTCTTTATTTAAGTACACAACTTCATGTCTAATCTAGAGGACAGTTCTTCACTTTGGATGGTAACTAGGGTCACCTGAGGATTTTTCTTTTCTAAGAAAAGCCTAATGTAAAATCTGGAATTTACATGTCTGGATGACTTCCAAGGTAATTTTGAGCGGGTACTCTGCTTACAAACTAAACTTGCTCTAACTTGTTAGATACAGTTTACGTTCCGAACAAATGTGTGTATTATATACAAAGTATTTAGAATCGCAATAATTACTGCAGCGTATATTCATTACTGCATTGGGTTTGGGGTAAGCGGTCTTGAAATGTAGTCCCTATTATTGATCTAAAATTAACTTTTTGATTTAACTTGATCTTTCATGACCCCCAATGTTTATTTTTTGGGTCTCGAATGTTCACAGCTGAAGTATACTTTCGATATTACAAAAAATGTAATGTGTACAATAATTCTAGGTTGTGAGGGGGACCAACTTGATGGTACTTCCTAAATGTAATGTTAGTGTGCAGAGCTTTCAAAAGCTCGCGTCTCCTCTGCGATTTGTACAGTCATTAGATTTTTGGAGCTTTTGAAGAAGTAACCTTTGAAACTTGTCCATTTATATATATTTTTTTATCGTTAAAGTATTCTGAGGTTGATCTCCTAAACTTTCACAACATCCAATGAATCTACACTAATTTCTATGACCAATATTCTGCTATTTCTTTAAGCTACTGGACTTATTGTAAGGTTTCAAATATCAGAAATTCCTGGATGCAATGAACGACTTCCAATTTGGAAAGTGGCAATCAAGACATTTCCATTTTTGCCTTTATTATACGGCATTGAAAAAGCATTCATTATACAGCATTCTAAAACTGCAATGGAACACCTAGTGTGCTACATTAAAACACTGCTATGTGAAATATATCTTTTTACACTAAATAGAATTGTTTTATGATTTTTGTATAGGTAAGGGGGGTTGGGTGCTCAAACCTCTGGGAACCTTGTCACTCAATAATTGCTTGAAGGACTCCAAATAGACTATAGCAGAGTGAGTGTACTTTCAAATGACCTGTGAGTCACCAATATGCGCCATCAACAATAATAGAGGTAGCATACCTCAAATGATCCAGTTACTGGTACTCCTCCATATTCGGTCAATAATAAAGATAATCTTACCCACTCCTGCAGTCTCTGGTAGTCCACTGTGGCGTGCTAGCCGTGAGGTTATAAATCCAGAGTAAAGAACAGAAGAAACAGCGCACTGCCAGGGTGCCAGGTGGTGTGAAAATATAAAATCCTATTTATTTAGAACAAAACAAAAACATCACCCCAGGAGGGTGACAAAAGCCTCCTACGCGTTTCAGACCCTTAGGCCCTTTATCAAGGAGTATAGGGTCTGGGGCAACCTAGATCGCTTATATATACCTCTCATAATTGAAGATAATTGAAAAAAGAGGTGCGAGGCGCCGCTACCTCGGTCCCTGCACCAAAGAGCGGAAACACCCACCTGTCCAGTCAGCGCATGCCCATTAGTGGGCCGCCCTTAACTCACGTCTCTCTAGTGGTACAACAGCTCGCAGTGAGTCCCCGCCCCCAGTACACGCCTCCCGACGGCTGACTGGTCAATGCGCCGTCACTCAGCCACTAAACACCTCGGCTGTGAAGTGCCCAAAACGACCCGTCAGTCCCTCGGCGAGCGGCCCAGGGTCCCTCAGGGACAACACTGCCGTGTCTGCCATGGCCCCCTGTAATTATGACCTTTTGGGATACCCTAATGACCGATGATTTTTGTATACTCTGTTCATTGTCACGTCCATCAACCTTTATCCTTTATTAGTCTAGACGCATTGCCCCCCAATCCCAGTTCTAAAGTGTCCTCTGTAAAAAGCCCCGTGTTTTTAAATCTTCAATATCTGTCTTATTCATACCACTCAAGTCTGTCAGCATAGTGTTTCTCACATTATTCGTAATGCATATCATTGAAATAGGGTCATACTAGGTTGTTTAATGCCTGTCTATGACAGCACTGCTTAAAGAGTCGGACATAAACGCCAACTACTTTCTGGAAAAATGGGTATCCTACAATTTCCAGGCCTTGCTCATAGTGGCACATTCCTAAAATTGACTGATTCCCTGTGGATTCTTCCAATCGGGACTAGAGGAGAATATGGCCTACTTCAGGCTACTCGACAAATAGCTGCTGAATGATATTCACATTGCGGGCCAAGTTGTACTTTCCCACTAAGCTCTGTTATATAGGCTGTATGAGATGTCATTAACCGCGATTAACGTCAATAATAACGCTTATCCACTTGAGTGAACATAATGTTAACCCAGTTTTACTCATTTTAAATAGTGTAGCATTTATTCGGAAATTAGTGAAATGAAAAAGAGACATTTTCCCGTCAACCATTTAAGTCTGTTATGGTTAACATGGGGACTTGACATTGCATTCGTTAGGACATACCTAAACTTGGTGTTACTCACATGCACACACTGGTTTTATGGGGTTTGGAGGGGTTGTAGACCCTAGTCCAGTATGAATTTGATTGTAAGCTCTTTGCAGCAGGGACTCCTTTTCCAAAATGTTACTCTTCTGTCTGAAGCACTTCTCCCCTTTGTGTTATTTATATTATTTGTTATCTATACGATTGTCACGTGTATTACTGCTGTGAAGATCTATGTACATTAATGGCGCTATATAAAGACACAATACAATAAAGTAACATAACTAACATAGCATTATTTGCGACATTATTTCTCCCTCCTTTCCTCTTTAAACACCTTTTTCGGGGTCTGGATAAGAGTTAGGCTAACATGTACTTAACATTGTTACTGGAAGCTAAAGTAACATGCTACAATAATGTGACGTTCACACTAAGCTAACTAAATAAACAATTGTCGTTGTTTTTGCAAATTATTTGCTTTGTGATAACGCGTTCACCTGAGGGAAAAATTACAGGTTTAGGTATACTTTTTTGCCTTGATTTAACAGAGCTTAGTGTAACTGACCCCAAGGACAACGCTGGTTATTTCCAGAACTTTTTTTTTAAGTTCACAGTATGTGATTATATAGCAAATATATTTATGTATTGTCACCTGTTCAGCTTTCCTTATACTGTACAACTAATGCTATAGGGGAAAAGCAATAAGTGCATCCAACTCCAAAAAGTCTATGTAAACAATGGAAGCGTTTAGTAGTGTGAACTCTGCAGACTTTGTCTTTAGGTGATTTGTGACTTAACTCCTTTTGCCCACAGGTTGCCGTGTGCTGTATTTGTTTCTTTGTCATACTCCCATTGAACCTTGTGGGGACCATTCTTGGCCGAAACATGGCAGGACAGCCCAACTTCCCTTGTCGGGTCAATGCTGTTCCTCGACCTATTCCTGAGAAAAAGTGGTAATTAAAAGATTTACAGACTACCTTGTATAAAAACTTTGGAATCCCTAATAAATTCTTTCACAAAATAAATGTGATCCTGTAGCAAATATCTAATGAAAGAATTGTTATATTGTATTTGTTGTGCTATTCCTAGATGGACTTTAGAGTTTATATTTGAAAGGCTGCTTCGTAACATCTCTTAAATGCTAGGAAATGTGTTGCATGGATGAGCACTTTCACTTTACTTCAACCACAGAGTCTTAGAAATCAGTCATGTTGTTTTTAGAAAATAATACAAATTAGTCAGGTCACCCTTATTGTGTATCTGAAAACTTTAGTTGCCCAATATGATCTTTATCTCACCACTTGTAGGCAAATTAACCAATTGCAATAGCATGTCCATCCTAGGACAAAATGAATTAAGGACAGTGGCAAATCAGACTATTCTAAGTATTTTATTTATTTAATTTGTGACATTTAAATGGTAAATGCTTTAAATGAAAATGGTATAAAACCCTCCAATGTCTTTATGGTAAGACTGTCAATCCTCAAATCTAAAGGTAAATTGGTATTTTGTTCTCTGTAAAGTAATTATGTTGCATGAATATAAATACATCATACATTTATGACTTAAACTGACCTGAATAAAAATGAAACCCTTTGGTTTTTCTCACACATGGATAAATAAAATTGGACATTTGCATATCCTTCTCCTGCTTCTACTTATTGGTCCCCTGAGAAGACGGGCTTAGAGTTGAAGAAACACTAGATTGTAGATTGACAAATTCCACTTTAAACTAATCTTCAGACAAACCAAAACTGCTAAATAATAACTTTACAAATATCTCCATATGTTATAGAAGTCTATCCTGCACTTGTAAGACTTTGATTTAGAATGTTCCTTTTTGAAATCCGTTCCTAATTTATATGTATGTATTATTTTTTCTGTTCTGTGGAACTTCCCCTTTAAATAAAAATTCTATTGCTAAACTGTGATTTCAAATCCTTAATGAATAAAATGACTTTTCTAATAGCAAAAACCTATTCTGTCATTGTTTCAGGTTCATGGAGCCTGCTGTCATTGTATGCTTGGGTGGAATTTTACCTTTCGGATCCATTTTCATTGAAATGTAAGGTTAATTTATTTTGCAGTAGTTTTTTTTTTTTACTTTTACCGTGTTGTGCATTTTTACTGTTCATGTTTTAAAAAAAATATTGTGTGCAACTAAGCCAAGTGTTTCTTCATTTCTACCTAGGTATTTCATTTTCACCTCATTCTGGGCATACAAAATCTACTATGTGTATGGCTTTATGATGTTGGTGCTGGTTATTCTCTGCATTGTGACAGTGTGTGTGACCATTGTATGTACATACTTCCTACTAAATGCTGAAGATTACAGGTGGTAAGTATTTTGTTTAATAACCTAAGTATGGAACTAGATAAATAGCATGATACATTGAATAATTGGTTTTACTACAATTCAGAGAAATGAAGGCCTCTTGCTTCTCAATGTTTTCAATGCGGACATGAATGGTCAAAAATGCTTCTTTAGTGTAGGTCGGGTGTGGCCAACTCCTGAAGGCTTACCAACAGGTCAGGTTTTAAGGATATCCCTGCTTCAGCACAGATGGCTCTTTTGTTGACTGTGCCACTGATAGTACCACCTGTTGCTGAAGCAGGGATATCCTTTAAACCTGACCTGTTGGTGGCTCTTGAGGACTAGGATTGGCCACTCCAAGTGTAGGCGGTGGTAAATGTAGGCAAGCCCATTGAAATTACTTTGTGCTACTTTTAATAACACTGCAGTGACAACTTTACAAGTAGAAAACAAGTAGGAGATGTTGTAAATCATAGTACAGGCATACCCCACATAAATGTACGCAATGGGACCGGAGCATGTATGTAAAGTGAAAATGTACTTAAAGTGAAGCACTACCCTTTTCCCACTTATCGATGCATGTACTGTACTGCAATCGTCATATACGTGCATAACTGATGTAAATAACGCATGTGTAACAGGCTCTATAGTCTCCCCGCTTGCACACAGCTTCGGTACAGGTAGGGAGCCGGTATTGCTGTTCAGGACGTGCTGACAGGCGCATGCGTGAGCTGCTGTTTGCCTATTGAGCGAGATGTACTTACTCGCGAGTGTACTTAAAGTGAGTGTCCTTAAACCGGGGTATGCCTGTATTTGACTTTGCTTTTAATTACTAAACATTTACCATCTCCTCTTCTAGGCAATGGACAAGCTTTCTCTCTGCTGCTTCGACTGCAATATATGTTTACATGTATTCATTTTATTACTACTTTTTCAAAACAAAGTAAGTGTCCTGGTTTTATTTTGTCCATGCTTCTCGGATATTGCCTGTGAATTAGAATTCAAATAATGATTACGTTCTACATGATGCAATATATTTTGGTATCCCACCATGAGAACTATAGAGATAATTCAAGTAAGGTATATCACTTTTGGAAAGAGATCTGGCCGCAATTAACTGGAAATGGTTAAATCGTACTGAATGCATTTTATCTTTTGTGTATTTAATATATTATTCAAACATCTGTGACGGCTCCATTGCTTCTCCAATGGGACAAAACCATTTGCAAACAATTTGGTCATTGTGATCATCACATGTTTAAGGTGTTTTGTATACACAAAGGAAATGCACGTTGTTGCTAGAATTGGAATTGACTATACTCGTAACAGTTGCCAATCTGGTGCAGACCTGAAATGCTGAAACGATTCGGAGTGTTTAAAATGTGTAGCTATCTCATCTAATTGAAAAGTAACTCGTAGTGTACTGTTCCTTATTGGTTTTATTTCTGGTGTACCTTTTTTATGACCACTAGAAAGTAGATTAGAAACTCCTACTCATCCCCTTTTTGATAAGCACATTGCAATAAGATAAGCATAGCACCCAAGAAATCAACTTCATTACGAGGGGCACATTTTTTGCAACACTTAGTATCACGTTTGTGTAATGTTACGTTGATACTTTTGAAAACCATAATTAAATAGGTGACCTTCAGCTTAACACCTTTAGTAGGATCTCGCAAAGATCATATACACTCTGAAGCTTGGCTACAGAACTGTACATTTTATAAGTCTTACATTTTTTCACAGGGCAATTATGTTTAGAAGTTATTTTGTAATATGTATCTTTGATTTATACTGTATATATTTTGGTTAAGGAACCTGGCGTATTGCCAACGTAAAAATTCCTGCAAGTTGCCAAGCGTAACTTTAAGTGATCTCATTTTAAATCTGTGGGGTTTTTTTTTTTAATAAGTTGTAGCTGCAAGCAATTTACAAACCATACTTCTTGAAGCATTATAATTAAACTTGTTTTTATTTTAATGTTTTGTCACAGGATGTATGGATTGTTTCAAACATCATTTTACTTTGGATATATGGCCGTATTTAGCACAACCTTGGGAATTATGTGTGGTATGTATGTCTTTTTTTTATTATTTGCTGATTATGAACATAATTTTAATATTTTATAACACTTGGGCAATACATACAGACTTCGTTTATAGATGTATGTCTAAGCTCCTCGGGCAAATTTCTTTTGGTTCTCCACATTAAGGTGATACTTAACACCAAATAAGTATCATTTTTTTTAAATTAAGTGCAGTAGTGTTTCCGTAACAGCTCTGATGGCTTTCAGTTTTTATTGAAACTAATGCAAATATTATATTAAAAAAATTGAAAATTTAACGATGTATGCAAGTAGTTACAGTAAACATACATTCAAGTACCCACTGTACTTTGGCTATATCTAACTTACTGTGTAACCAAGAATAACTAAATGTACTTTCCAATATCATTTGTGCACATTGATTTTCTACACGCACTAAAAACTTCGTCAACACTTTTTGGGGGAATATTTTAACCTGTGAAATTATCACACATTTCTCAAAAATATGTATATATATTTGTTTTTTCTCTCTGCTAGGAGCAATCGGTTACATGGGAACTAGTGCCTTTGTTCGGAAAATCTACACTAATGTGAAAATTGACTGAAGAATCGAGATACATGGGAACTGTGGATCAGTTACTACTTTTTGGGGGGGTTTAAATATGCACATTAGTGCCAGAAGAGATTGGGTTTTAACACTGGGTACTGTGTTGGTCTCCGTTTTGTGGATGGTTTAAAATACCATCTATTTCATTGATCCTAGGTTCTTACTGACTGCTTCCTCCAACCATTCACAGCAAATGCTTGGATTATATGCAGTAGACATTACTACAGTACATGGCTAATCTTCCCAAAAAACTAGCTCATTAAAGATGAATAGACTAGCTCTCTTCAGTGAAGAGGACAAACGGTTTATTTAAAGCATTTGTTCCATTAAATAAAAAGAGGGAAACTTGGCTGCTCAAACTAGTTGATTAGTAGTCTTCTTGGTACTTTCTAAATGATCTAGAAAAGCTGTTCCAGGAAGCCTTCTTTTCTCTAATCTTTGTTGCCACTTTCAAGATGTATGTTTTTATATTTTAACTGTGGGTGCCCATTGGTTTGCAATGTCAAATACAGCTGCACCCATTTGTTTAAAAAAAAAAAATAATGATAAAAAAAAAACAAGCAAAAAAACCTGCATGTAATATAACAGCTTTCCATATAATTGGACCAATTCCCCCCGTATTTATCTCTGAAACAACAAAATCAAACAGCATTTTAAGAATCCATCCAAAGAAGATGAGGCTGAAGACCTTTGTTCTCGGCACTGCAATTTACTGTACAGTTAAACAAAAAATGTTAAATGAAGAAATTTTGTTTTTATGACACATTTGAGATTAGATTAAAAACATTTTAACTGAATTCCTAAAGTAACCCTCATCCTTCCCAAATTAGTCTTTGGTTTCTGTATTTCAAAGTAAGATTAAAAAAAAAAAAAATCTGATTTTTGTTTGGGTTTCAATGAAGGCTTTACTCAAAATATAAGAGGGGAAATAAGTGTATATAACATTAAATAATGTAACTTAGGTTTAGATCCCAAATGTATTTGGATGTACAGGTTTACTACGGAGTACTTTTTTTTTTTTTTTTCCTGATGATTCAATGTACAAAATATGTGGAGTTGGGTGGCTTTTTACATCTTGCCTGCCATTGCATGAAACATGGGTTTTCTTCATGGTGTGTGTATGTCCGGTTTTTGTTCTATTTCCTTCCGAAGCTCTTACACAAAAAAAAATAAAAAAAAGTCAAATTTGTAATTTAGAACATTTAATTTTTTGTTAATCCTGTCTGGACACTTGTGTAACATCTAAAGCACTGTGGCTTTAGTGTTCAGGAAACTGAAATAAAATTTTCAGACAAAACCGTTGTCAACATTTTTTTTCCCCTGGTAATATGAAAACCTCAGTGATAAACGGGTATGTTTATAATGGACACTTGGTGTTCTAATGAACAAAATGTTGAAATTCTAAGCGTTTTTGCACACACCATATTGTCTCTTCTGCTGTCATTTACTTCATATGTCCATTGTAGTACTGCAAAGTAGTGTGTGAACTCTGGTATTCCAAACAACGTTACCACCTTCACTGCTGAAACGTCTGTCTTGCTTTAATTGTTTGGCTTCTCTGTACCTGTGTTTTTATTTGACTAATATAAATTAATTTGTATATCAACTGTTTGCAGTAGGAAAATACCATTGAATCAAAATACAGGGAATTACATATACTGTAAAACTTTTAATTTTTTTTTCTTGCCCCATATCTAAAATTATTTTTTTAATTTTTAAATTTTTTAATAAAGCTCACACTTTGCCTTAAATTCACAATCATCCGTAGACATGTCAACTCACTGACCTTTAGTATCAGTTGTCTTTTTGACACTTCTCTAGAATCCCACTGGTGAAAAATCGATGTTTAACCAACACAATGCCTTTGTTAATTTTTTTCTGCACAAAACCAGGAAAGTGGGTGGCTAAATGTCTCTCGGCCATTTCCTCCACTTTTTGAGCACTCCGTACCTGTCGGAGGTGAAGAAAGGGAGCACTTTACCTATGGAATGGGATGACGGGTGTTCAACAAACGGTGACAATGCACAAAAGTAGCAAGAGGTAATCGAACAAATTTTTCGTGAGGATGAGGTAAATAAAAATTGATTGCATGTTAATCAATTTTCCCCACTTTTGGCCAGAGGACAAAGCAAGGAAAAACAAGGAAACCTTTAATCCTAGATAACCATTTGTGTATACAGGCATACCCCGCTTTAAGTACACTCGCGAGTAAGTACATATCGCCCAATAGGCAAACGGCAGCTCACGCATGCGCCTGTCATCACGTCCTGAACAGCAATACCGGCTCCCTACCTGTACCGAAGCTGTGCGCAAGCAGGGAGACTATAGAGCCTGTTACAGATGCGTTATTTACATCAGTTATGCACGTATATGACGACTGTAGTACAGTACATGCATCGATAAGTGGGAAAAGGTAGTGCTTCACTTTAAGTACATTTTCGCTTTACATACATGCTCCGGTCCCATTGCGTACGTTAATGCGGGGTATGCCTGTATACTCCTATTTGTTTTTTTTTGTTTTTTAAATGTATATTTCAAGAAACTAATACAATAATTTGGTCCTGTTTTTTTAATCTATTTTATGTTGGGAGGTATGCAGTTTTATTAGGGTTATGTGCATGTTTGCAGACGGCATATTGTCTGTCTGTTCTAATTTGCATGAAGTTATTTGTAAATTATATCTTATAGTTTATGTGGTAACAGAATGAGAGAGAATAGGTGGTAGGATACCTTTTTATTGGACCAACAAGTAGTTATGTTACCTGCTTTCGAATCTCTCGGGGTCCTTCATCGAGTATAGGTTTGAAAGCTTGTAATATAGCAACTACTTGTTGGTCTAATAAAATGTATCATACCACCTACTCCCCCTTCCTCCTTTGTTACTACATGGAAGAAAGGACCAACACGGTTACCCAGCCTTCTTTGCTTTTTATAGTTGAGTGTATTTTGGCTCTGTAAGAAGCTTCTCAATTATGAGGAATGAACAAATCTCAGCAAGGTTTGTCCAATTGTATGCCATAATTGCAATCATTTATGGGAGGTCACCCAAAGCTCAGAGGTTCTCTGAGTTAAGACATTGGTGGGCAACAGGCAGCCTGGGCCCAACTCGGCAGCCCGCTGTCCTTTTCCTCCACTACATAGGAAGCAGAGATGTTGCCAGCTTGGATTGCAGCTTCTCCCAACACCCCCAGCTGCTCTAAAACAGTGCACAGAAAAGTACTCTACTACCCTGCTCCTCTCCTGTGCTAATTATTATTTCTCTGTGCACATGTAGCCCGTGAAGAAAATCATGTTGCCTACCATAAAGTTTACTAATGAACCTAGCTCTAATTACCTTAACTGAACTTTAGGAACGCTGATTTACATAATACCCTCCATTATAGAGGAGCTTAACCACTTGGGCATTAATAGAAATGTAATGCCATGGCCCCTTTTATATATGGAGAATTTGGTATAATGCCTTCTGCATCAATGGCTGTCATTCCCCCTCACAAATAAATCAACGTCAAGCTTGCATCTCTCGCTATGGCATGATCGGCCGTTGGGGACTCCACTCCCTATCACATGAAAGTTTGTCGTTCAGTCACATAAATGGCCCACTAACTCCCTCCACTCCCCGCTACATGAATGCTCAGCTCTCCCATCCCTATCTGCCTGTGGTCCACTAACACCTCGCTATTGCATAAACTAATCTTCCCCCTACAATACAAAGTGAGTAAGGATATCCCTGCTTTCTTGTTTGGTGAGATGCCAAAAATTCAGGGCATTAGACTTCATGCACACAATTTAACCAATCAGGAGGGATTTCATTAATGCCTGGAATTTCAAATAATTCAGCCTTTAATTATGATTTCTACCCAGCTCAACAATGTTGTCCCCACTCGTCCTGCTCAACAACTTGGGCCAGGTAAAGAAAGTAGTCCTGGGCCCTGTGAAAACCTGCCATCCTGGATAGCTGGCAAAATAATTTTTACTGGGCTTGAAAATCAGTTCTCTGAATAGAGCAGTTGGTAGGGATTGACATAATTGAGGCTGGAGTTCAAACATTTTCGAGTTGTAACCATATTGGTGCGTTTAACAGTGTTACAACAGGAAACAGCTTAGCTTGGGCAATGAGAAAAAGATAGTAAATGTTTTATTGGGCTATATTTAAGCATACCTTGTTAAATTCCAGGGGCAATTGACTAAGACCACCTGAAGACTATTAAGATGAGTCAATAAAACATGCCCTGGAATGTTTTACTGTAATTATAAAAATTCTTATAAGTTTAATCATCCCAAGTTGTTTTTTTGTTTTGTTTTATCTTTTGGTTTGAGCATTTGACATAATTTTAGTATAACCTAAGATTCTTAACACCTGCGCACACCTGTAGGTCTACTTAAAATACATATCTTTAGCATTGCTACAATTCAAAGTCTTAATACTGTACCTGTGTGCACCTTACAGACTAAAATACACATGTGTATCATTGGTAGAGATACTGTAGCTATTGTGTTACTGTGTAAGTAGAAAATGTATATGCAGTATTGAATATAGAATGAAGAGGAGACCGCACACGCTTTGCCAGACTTGGTCTTTGCAGCATTAGTTCAGAAGAATCACTTCTTAGAAGACATCTTCTGGCGCATGTCAATTGCCATTTATTTTCAGAGGAGCAGGAAATACATCAAAACGACAACGTTTCAGACCCACGATGGCCTTTCCTCAAGTTGTGGGCCTAATACTTTGTCGTTTTGATGTATTGACCGCTCCTTTGAAAATGAATAGCAATTGGCTTGCACCAGAAGATGTCTTCTAAGAAGTGATCCATTTGAACTAATGCTGCAAAGACTGCGATTCTAGAAAATGTAGGGTGCTGTCTCCTTATTTCTATATTTTAGATGAGTGCATATCTCAATCTTAAATGTGTTTCTTATTTTGTTAATCTATTGCAGGGGTGGCCAACTCCAGTCCTCAAGGGCTGTCAACAGGTCAAGTTTTCAGGATATCCCTGCTTCAGCAAAGGTGGCTCAGTTTTTGACCTGTGCTGAAGGAGGATATCCTGAAAACCTGACCTGTTGGAGGCCCTTGAGGACTGGCGTTGGCAGTGCTGCTCTGTTGGAAGTCTGGGATCATTTTTTCCCCCTATATGCAGGACTGTCCTTTAAAAAAAACAACAAAAAAAACACAAATATATAATGGTGCTTGTAGGTACTAAGGGTGATTGATCTTAAACGGCACAAAAATAACAAAACAACGGTATATGTCACTCAAATGAATAGTTAAGCTATATGTATGAAATTGATAAAACGGCAAAGAAAACCAGTAGTTTGGAATAACAGGACTCTTTATAAAGCTTATCAAAGAAGAAGCTGAGTGTATTAAAGAACAACAACTTAACCATGTTGACATGCCTCCTCTACAAGGAACTCCACTTCTAATTGTTAGACTAAGTAATTGTGTTGGTGCCAATAAATAAATGCAAAGGCAACCAATCAGAAAGAATCTTGGAACGCATCACTCCATATAAGCCAACCAGACTAATCCAATCAACCAACAGCGCACTGCTCAGTGGTTCTTGATTGAAATCCACCAACACTGGATAAGGAGTATTTTTAGCAAAACAACCTCCATCTGGAAAACTCCCACCATCCAAGCTTTTATGAAATCATTTAAGACCCACCTTTTCTGCAAAAACATTGTTTGTTTTTTTTTTGAAGTGTAGAATAAGCATTCCCAGTAGAATAGTGCTAAATACTACAATATTTAAATGCTAAATGATCAGTAAATGAATAGTGTTATATATAATACACGTGCACAAATATGGGAGGTATGCAGCTCAAAAACACTTTCAGATTTTCCCCCCAAAATTCTTCAAATGTAGAGATCTTCAGACAACTTGGAGTGCAGGTACTGAAAGGGGAAAGAAGAATAGAAACACAAGAATGCAATATTGTCTCTAATATTAATGAATTGAGTATAGCAGTGTCGGAATTGCACTCACATGTTAAATAAATTAATTGGATGTCAATCCATTGCGGCAATGAATAGGTTAATACTGTCTTCAAAAGCTGAGGATATCAGAAGTTTCGCAAGATATCTCAGAGTAAGAGACAGAGAACAATAGTGCAGATTGTCAAAAGGTAAGGTTTATAGATCAATAAAAACAGCACTCGTTTATAGACCGCAGTCTAAGGCCTCGGGTATAGTGGGCGCCTGTCGGCCGAGCGATCTGTAGACTGACATTCACAGCGATGGGGGTGGCGTGGCCATGGCCGTGATGTCACGAGGCCGGTTCGCCCTCATTGGCTGAACCGCTCAGGTGACCCGGCCGTCGCGCGACAAAATCTTTTGTCGACTCAAAACACTGTTGCGCACACTATGGCCTGCCTAATAGAGGTTCGGCCTGTTCGCGTCGTGCGTAGTATGAACGCGGCCTAAGAAGGGAACACAGAAAGATGTTGAAGGAGATAGTGTCTCAGCGTCGCTCGTGATATCACTGTGTCACTCCCGGCAGATGGTCCCGGATGCAGAAAACAGCACGAGAACTTCAAAGTCAGTGCCCTTCTCTGAATGTCTCCATCTCTTCTGCGAAGCATTTGGGAAATATCCTCAATTACTCACCATATTGAAGTGTTCGGCAAAACTGATAACGGCTGTTATCCTAAATTACAGCTATATGATCTATCCGCTCAGTAAATAACTCATCAAAGCAGTCTTGTTTTTTGTTTTTTTTAAAATAGGTATTAGTGGTAAAAAGACTATGTATTCAAAGAAGCCTTTAAATAGCTTATTTATAATACCTTTTTCCTACTGCTGCACCATTTCCAGTGTTAAGAAGGGTCATGTGGTCAAAAACATTATTGGACTTATTCTGACACAAGGGTAGGATATGTGCCCCTATTCTCTGTAAAGAACAGTGAACTAACTAGCATTAATGAAGCTGTAGAGAGATGCAGAGCACAGCAAGGAATAGACAAAAAATCGGGCAAACAAATGATAAAAAAAATCCAGGGCAACTCTAGTATGAAAATCAATTTATTGAAAGCTCAAGCAAGATGGTGAAGCTAGATGAAACGCACCTACGCGTTTCGTGCCTAAGCACTTTATCAAGGTGATAAAGAGCTTCTGCACAAAACACGTAGGTGTGTTTCATCTTGAGCTTGCAATAAATTGATCTTCATACTAGAGTTGCCCTGGATTTTTTTATCATTTATTTTTGCCCGTTTTTTTGGGCTCTTCCTTGCTGTGCTCTGCATCTCTCTACAGCTTCTGGATCTCTTCAATTACTGACTGCACGCCCTGACTGCCTTGGAATGATGCAACAAATTGACAGGTAATAGACTGAACTGTCTACATTGCCTTGTCATATGAACTTTATACTGCTACACTAGATTGGGAAGATATTACTGTGTTTATTTTGTGGGTGGTCAAGTGGACACCACTAGACACAGACCCATATTTGTTATACTACATATTGCATGTTGGACATTCAGAAAACATCCAGGAATTTAAGAAATGTTATATGAAATAAAAAGAAGACTTTTCTTCTATAGAGCCACAGGTGATTCCTTTGAGCACCATTTCCTATATCAAACAACTACCACTAATGAAACATTCTGCTTTTGAGATATTGTTGTTTACTTTTCCACATAAACCGGATTCACTTTTTGTGCGTGTTGCCTTGTATGACGTCACTATATATGCTCTTGCTTTTGGCCGAGTTCTGAGTGTGGCGGTATGTTTGCGGTTGTGATGGTAAAAAAAAAGTTTTACATTCATAATATCAAAGTTTTATGTCGTGCACAATTAAAATCAACTGTGTAATAAAATTTCAATTAGAAATGTTACCTAGATTCCCAATCTTAAGTAATCTGGTGGGTTCATGCCAGCCAAATTTGAAAAAAATCTTTACAACGATAGGATGTGCAACTTCTGATAATTTAAGGCAATTATTTATACACGTAAGTAGTTACCAAGGTAACCCCTATCTTTTACAAGGCACCAATAGTTAAAGTAAACAAAGCCTCCTTTGGCTGGAACAGCAAGTGTCCTTGGTTCCACAGCCCATTGTCCCTCTACTTCTGTTCACACTTGCACGTTAAATTGTGTGTCCTTGTAAACATAGGAATTGAAAGCTTGATAAATATAATCGTAATACTTAGCTAGAGATGCCTAAATCATGCTAGATGTTGCTCTACATACTGGATTCCAGTTGTTTTAACAACTTAGCCAATGTTTGCATTATAGCTCTGGGGGGTTAGTAAAGGAACCGTTTCTGTAGCATGTGCAGTTATTAATGGATATATTCATGGTGCAGTGCCAGTGGTTAGAAAAAGGAAAAGTAAACATTTACTCTCCTGTTCACATATTGTTGAGTTTAGTGACAGAGGGGCACTGCTGTATAGGATATATTATCTTTGTAACCTTATGAGTTAATTAAGTACTTTGTCTTGATCAATGAAATGTAACTGAGCAGCGCCTATTACTCCCTTGGTGCTAATAAACTACATTTCATACAATGCATAGCTCTCCATACCACAGTGGTAAGATACTGTCAACTTCACAGCTACAGTAGCGATAGGGAACTTCATTGTAATACCGTTTTTGTTTATATTCTAGGATTCTTATATCTTTTTACCTTAACTTCAAAACACATCTATCAGCAACTACTATCCATGCCCCCTATGCAATAAGATGTGGCACATGAACAGGGCTTCAGCCTTCCCAGACAAGAAGCGTAGCGCCCAAATCAAGGAGTTCAAGAGAGAGGAAATCACACATGCCCCTTAAATACCTTATTGTAAAGGTTTGCTTATTTTCATAACATTCACCTTCCTGCGTGCGTCTTTTTCACTCTCAGCCCCCTACTCAATATAGTAAAAAATCAGTATCTTGACTAGGGGATAAACTTCTAGCTCCAGAGTCTACAAGGGTCAAAGTGAACTTATAGTATTGATGTGCTGACTGACATCTTTAAAAAAAACAAGTGTATTTGTCTTTTTTTTTTTAAACATTTAATGTTCTCATGGTACCCAATGATTACAAGGGTTTTCTTTTTTTTAAATGTTTTTAACCTAGTCTAATTCGTCATAAGACTTTGGTCACTTGTATTTAAAGGCAAATTTTTAATCCACTCCTTTTTTTCTTGTTATTGGTGCGATCCACTAACTTCGATCACATGGTGTCAATGTAAGTAGAGATGGGCACATTCTTTTGGCGGATTTGGATCCGCTGGGTTCCTTTTGGTCTGTGGATTTCCACGGATTAATCTCAAAAATGGTGATTTGCCTTTTCCGGACTTTATTTTTTTATCATTGACAATCCAATCTGCAGATTCCGCAATCCATTGATGGATTTTAAGAATCCAGTCTACGGATTCAGCAATTCGCGAGCAGATTGCTGAAACCGCGCATTGGATTCTTAAAATCCACTAGCGGATTGCAGAATCTTCAGATTGGATTGGTAAAATACGCCAGCGAATTGTATCCAATGGCAGTTTTTGATTAATCCGCAAGGATTGAAACGGACACAATCCGTCAACGGATTTTACACCACAGAATGGATTTTGAATGGAAAGCTCTAGAAATTCCGTGAAACGGATTTTGACACTTCCGCCCATATTGTATCTAATTGTAAGCCAAACAGATAAGAGTAGGGACAGTCTGATAAAATGGAAGCTATACAGGAGCCAGGGAAAATAAAAAGATATTCAATCACAGGACTCAAATAAGAAAGCGTTTCACTGTAAGGATGATTGACATTTTCTAAGAAAGACAATTATATTGCTATGGTTCACCTCTCATACAATAGAAAGATGGGCCATTTGTTTACTGCTCATGCCAATCTTAATATGGGACAATGTGTAGGAAAAGATTACTTGAAATTACTAATTTAACTATGGGGGTTATTCATTAAAGTGTGATAGTGCCGATTAAGGCACCAAGATGGTTAATCAAAGCCCATCAACATTAAAGAAATCTAAAAATAATACAGTCATGATGGAACTGTGTCTGTAATGTACCTCTTCACGGTCTAGGATATTTTGACTTCGCAGCCACCGTTCTGTCGCTGGAACATTTGGCCACCGCAGGTAGTGTCCCCTAACCCTAATAACCTTACCCCGTTGACCACTTACCCTAAAAACATTACCCTGTCAACCCTAAAAACATTACCCTGTCAACCCTTTACTCTAAAACCCCAACCTTAACTTACTATAAAAAACTTACCATGTTAACCCCTTAACCTAAAAACCTTAACTCCCGACCCAAACCCCTTAACCTCTTATTTTGAAAGTATTTACCCTAAATACCTTAACTCCTTACCCTTACGTACCGCTTCACTCCTAATGCTAATCATCTACACAAGGCTGAAACAGCCAGCGGCTAAACGGCTGCAGCCAAGTGTTTCTTGGTGGCTGACCGTCTGCAGCGAAATGGCTGCATCTAATAGTTCCAATCCGCCTCTTCATGCTCTGTAAACCAGTTTTATGATGATGTTTTTTTTTTTTTTGCATTGACTATGCACTGCCATGTTGGGTACATGAAGAACCATCAGGAAGTTTAAAAGAAAAGTATGAGTAGTTGGGATTGCTGCTTTAATGGCAGCGCTAGGCTTAATGGTTTAAATCTTGATGATGGGGTGGGGAAGAGAGAGAAGAAGAATATCTATATTTAAAAAGAGAGAATACCTAACAAGAAAAGGTAAGAAAACGCCTAGATAAAAAGATGGCACTCAAGGGTATGCACATAATAGAAAAATAATGTATTCCACCATACACAAAAAAAGGTCACCATACAGACACGTCCAAATCCATATATAAAAATAAAAAAAATACATTTTTAAACATAAACATGTGAGGTCATTTGTCAAGAGGGGAAGTCACCAGGACCCCTTACAGACATATGTAGAAATGTACCTGGTACTCAACTGCAGTGAATGTGCAATTATATTGGTTATATTCACATATCAGTAATATCGCCTTCTCAGCAACAATAAATAAATATAATAAACCAAAAACACACACAATGGTGGCCTAAAGATAAATAGATCACAGCAAAAGATGTAAGGCTAGTATCTAAATATATAACCACAACAAAAGGGACAAGATATTCTCAAGTGCAAACACTAAATAGAGATGTCTGCCCACTGCAGAGGTGAGATTCCAGAGGAAATTCATATGGCTAAAGTCACACATCTTAGTAAGCACAAATGGAATGGATATTGCTCAATGTTAAATATAAACAAATGTGCATGGAAACTTTGCCAAACTAGGAAGAGCCAACACAGAGCTCCCGAGTATATACTCAGCAGGCCACCATGGAGTGAAAACAGCAAAGAGAGAAGTCCCATGTCAAGGCAGAAATGCAGTGTTCAGGTGTTAATGGGCTGCAGAGCACATAACGTGTGTATACCAGTCATCTGGGGGGTCTCGAACATGCTGGACGTGCCGTGATGACATCAACCAAAGCGCGTTTCGCTAATAGCTTCAATATCTATACTATATTTCTAAGTTTGTTATTCCGTTTGTATGTCCGAAGCATCGAAATCTTACAAATGACATGACGTAGCACAACTAAACTTTTACTGGACATTCAGCTGTGGATTTGTAGGTCAACACAACTATTTTGAGCTATTTTGAGCTTCCAGTATGACTCACATCCCAAATTATGGATATTCGAAGTTTCCATCGGGTGTCCTGCAAAAATGTTACAGTAGGGGGGGGGGGTCGTGTCCTTGGCTGGATCAGGGCTGTGTGTGTGAGATGTGAGATGTGTGGGGGAGATGCAGTGGGGGGCGGGGAGATGTGAGGGCAGCGGGTGGGTCAGGGAGATGTGACGGCAGCAGAGGGGGCGGGGAGATGTGCTGGCAGTTCCCTGGGCGAAGCCGGGTACAAAACTAGTATATATATATATATATATAGAAAAACAACATTACCATTCTCTCGTCCGGTAAAGAAAGACTGCACTCGGTTCAGTAATCATGAAAAACTGTATTGGGCATCTGAATAAAAAAGATAAGTCACCCAATCCGACGTTTCGGTCCTGGAATAGGACCTTTCTCAAGGGGGTGTCAAAAAATCAAAAAATAAATAGATGATACCGTTCTGTGGCTAACGAAATGCTTTTATCTGTGCGAGCTTTCGAGATACACTGATCTCTTCTTCCGGCGATGTTACACTCGGCTAACACGGTACTGATACCTCTACATGTGTATATATATATAACATCTTTTTGAAGGTTTTTATGTATAGCAGAGACACCAATAAGGAGGGTCATTGTTTATCTGTTCCAATAAATATGAAGCCGGATTTATGCACATTCCTTTCTGTCAGAGGACCAGCAAGGAAAGAGGAAAGTGACGGGAGGGTACTTAACATTCAGTAAGTCAAACGAAATGCTAATGATACAGAGAGGTAACGTAACGTCTGAGGAGTCTCAGTTCACAAATATTTCCAAGGCAGCTTTCAAGAATGACTAAAATTAACATACTCCTAGAACGAAAGTAAAGACAGTGACATGTTTAATAATTTAAATGACATCTTTAAAAAAAAAAAAAAAAGTATGAGTTTTAAAACCATTTTTAACATGTTATAGTAAAAACATGCTTTGGAGGGTTTTTATAATTTGTATACATATAGGTGTTTTTTATTTTCATTCTTTGTTTGCAATTGTAATTATGGTGTCATCATTAATCAAACAGATAAACATAAGAAGCTGAGCATCTTGAAACACATTTTTCATAGGATATAAATAAGTAAAACTGTTGCTTTAGGGATTATAAAATCTCTGTAAGGAGGTCAATTACACCGAGAAGACTGACCCTTTAAAAAAAAAAATATATATATATATATATTTTTTTTTTTAAAGGGTCAGTCTTATATATATATATACACACATAACATATATATATAAAATTAACCCATTACACATTGCTGCAATTAATCCACTTTGATCTTATGTTTTTAACTCCTTAGCTGCCAAAGGGGACTGCAATGAAGTGCTTTGCCTCTAGAAAAACGGGAGTTAATGACTTTAGAAAATTGCTTAACAAGACAAAGAGCAAGCAATTTATTAATGTATATCCACATTCTGGCAAAATCTCAGCACTATATTCTTAGGGGCCGCAAAAAGTTCGATATGCACCACTCTGAAGGAGAACGCATATAAAGTTCTTATGAGATGATACCTCACCCCACTCAAACTATCTAAGTTTATACCAGGGTCCTCCCCATTGTGTCCTAAACAATGTGGAGGAACAGCTGACCTGTTACATATGCTGTGGTCTTGCCCGCTGATATCCCCGATATGGGAAAAGATTAGAAATTGGATCCAGAGAATATTCGATCTCACTATTCCCCCAGACCCTTGGCTGTTTCTTCTGAACAGACCCATAAAGGGCCTCTCCAAATCACACAATAAACTAATTGCACATTTTGCTCTAGCTACACGGTGCGAGATCGCAGCATTATGGAAACGCCCCGATATCCCAATTATCCCAAAGATTCGGAATCGTATTTGGTTTATCTGCCAGATGGAAAAGTTAACGAGCTTAGTTAACGACACTGGCGACAATTATCTAAAAGTATGGGCTCCTTGGCTTGCCCAAACAGACATCCCCGGGGTAGAGCGTAACACAATTTGGCTATAATAGTAATAGATGCGTTCTCCTTCGGGGGCATGAAATCCAACCCCACGCCGAGAGAGCCTCACACTTCTTATGCCCAATCATATATATCACTGATTGGTTTTGTCAGCTGATACACAGCCTTCGCGACGAATAGGTGTTCATCAGAAGCGGGTGTATCCTTACCCTCAGAACCCCCTTCCTTCTCTCCTTCCCCACGCTCTTCCCTTTGCCTCCCCCCCCCCCTTCCTTTTTTTTTTTTTTTTTTATTATGATTATTTCTCCCTTTATAACAATTATCATTTACCCCAGTCCCCTACAATACAAAGGATGATTCACACTCACGAGGTTAAGTAGGGCTCGAAAAACCATGTGAGCTTGTTATGATTTTGTCATTGTATATTATATGCTATATGTGTACCTGATATGTTTTTTATGTATAACATGCACCTATGTATAATAAAATACAAGTTATATAAAAAACAAATCTCAGCATTTTCATGCAGCTGAAGATCTATCTACGTTGTGTACAGTCCGAATGTTTATTTGGAACATGCATCCCCTGTTTTAGAAGACTAAGTCGTCTGATGGTGCTCAGGTCCCCCACCCCCATGGTTGAGTACAAAAAAAAAAGTGAAAACAAATCTACAAGTGGTTTGGACCGGCACTCAAAAAAGTTAAATAAACCAGTAAATGTATGCAAAAGTGATTCATTTAATCTAAATCCAATAAAACCACAAAACCAGCATCAACAGAAAAAAGGGAAATTGACACAAAATTCCAACAGTACAGGCATACCCCGCATTAACGTACGCAATGGGACCGGAGCATGTATGTAAAGCGAAAATGTACTTAAAGTGAAGCAATTGTCATATACGTGCATAACTGATGTAAATAACGCATTTGTAACCGGCTCTATAGTCTTCCCTCTTGCGCACAGCTTCGGTACAGGTAGGGAGCCGGTATTGCTGTTCACTTGAAAAAGACCTACTAAGGTCGAAACGGTCGTTGTGTATGGAGCAATAAATTTGATACTTTTGCAAATCCGTGGAGCGCTGGATCCTTCCTTTTCATAGTTCAGGACGTGCTGACAGGCGCATGCGCGAGCTGCCATTTGCCTATTGGGCGATATACCCTTACTCGCGTGTGTACTTAAAGTGAGTGTCCTTAAACCGGGGTATGCCTGTAAATGGCATAGCAACCCTGGGGTTTCAGGGCCCCTGACCCTTTTTTCAGGCTTCAAAGCCTGATGTATGGCATACGTTCATAAAAGTGCCACCCAAGGGACCGAATGTCATTGCCGCGTGCTAGCTTTTGAGGGTCTCTACACGATCTTGTACTACACTAAAAGAGCGCCCGCCCCCTTCCCCACGCTGCCACATCCAGCCCGACGGTCGGAACAGAAAATGCATCTCGCCGTCGCTCCGAGGAGTGGTCACATGATGTGGAAGTGCCGGAGGGTCCGTGGTATGACCCTCTGGCACTGAAAGAGTTGAATGGTCATCCAATAAGAAGCCGCAACACTATCCCCCCCCCCAACGATGTTGTGGCTTCCTATACTGGCTCATGCGACCTGTGACAATTTGGTGACGATTTAGATTTTTCTGAAGTGGAGGAAAGACCCTTGCAACTAAACTGGTAAATATCTCAGAATCAAAGGGGTCCCCTGAGCTAGAAATATTGAGGTTCAAAAGTCTCCATTTCATATGTTAAAAAAAAAAAAGCTTAAAAAAATGAGTAGGTGGGATTGCTGCTTTAAACTAATATTTAAGACACTGAACATAATAAAAAAATATTGTTGGTACAAAACTAGTTTCTGGTGTATTGTAAGCAAAACTTAATATTTTGTAATTATCACCACCTCCACCTGTTCTTAACCCTTTTGCTGCCAGAGATGCCTGCCACACATGGTGGCAAAAGGGTTAAAGCATTTTAGTTCATAAAAGAAATAAACGTTGACAATGCTGTTACAAATCATGTCAACCTAATACCTTAAAAAAACACAGGACAGATGTTGCCACCATTTTAAATGCATATGT
Source organism: Ascaphus truei (assembly GCF_040206685.1). Lineage (NCBI taxonomy): Eukaryota > Metazoa > Chordata > Amphibia > Anura > Ascaphidae > Ascaphus > Ascaphus truei. The sequence goes on from NC_134490.1 coordinate 27,917,289, forward strand.
TCCTATCCTTTCACTGACTCCATTTCATGTTACCGTTTAAATCAGGTTATGTCATTTAATTGGGCTGGGGGGGGACACACACTTTTCAAAATACAATAATGCCTATGCAAATAAGAACACAGAAATGATGCATAAGACTAAAACGTTATAATGTATAAATGATAGGCTGCTAGCTACCTCATTTGAACTACTTTATAGCAGTGAGCATTCCAACTATATAACTTTTTCTATGCAAACAATTGGCCTTCTGTGCTTTTATGGTGGATTACTCGAGTCCAATTGAATGAAAAAAAAAAATGAAATGCATGTCCCCTCTCACTGGTTTACAGCACGAGGTACAAACAGTGGCATTTTACAACTGCCATAGCCTGGGGATATTTGCAACTCCAAGACCCCTATTTCTTTGTCAGGGGGTATAACATGGAGGGCAAAAAGACACTGGTTGCTGTGTGGGGATTACCTATGCACTGACTAGAAGGGGAGCTGTTTGCTGGTGCACCGATACTTTGTTAATGAGCAATGTTTCCAGAAGGGACAGGCGTAGAACGCTGGGGGATCAGCTGATTGGCTAAAGCGTCCTGTGATTGACTCCACTGAGGAACACCCCGGGGGAGAGAAGCACTGAGAGAGAATACGAGCAGGCAGCACACGTACCAGCGTGTTCATCTATCACTGCACTAGCAAAGCCACCTCTCCCACAGCCTTCTAACCACAACAAAACAACCTACACACTTCTCCAGTGTCGACCTTCCAGTGAACATTAGGACTATCCCCCTCCACAGCTTCCCCACTTTCCCCAAAGTTTCTTTTCAGCAATGAGCTGTGGATGCACTGTGAAGCCCTTTTGGACATTGACAGTTGTAGGGCTGACTCTGCTGTTGGTTGTTCGCCCGAGTCAGGAGGTGGATTACGATTTGGGGTTTGATTACTTGTTGGAGGAGGATTACATTGATGACTTCGACTACAAGGATCCATGCAAAGCTGGTAGGTGGATGCAGGGGTTGGTTTCCATTCATCTGATCATTCTGGTATGGCATAGATAAGGAACATTGCCCTATACAATATTGCCATTGAAATGCAAATCTAGCACACCAGAGTTTTGCATCTTTATTAATCTTTGTCTTCAGCTGTCTGCTCTGAACAGCTCAGTGTCAGCATGTTCATTGGGCAAACAAGTGTATCTGTATACAAGTGCTGTGATTTAATGCTGATGTATAACACAAGATCAGTCTTAGAAATGCAAGAAGTTGACATGTTAAGAAAGTAACACTTAAAGACAATACTACATTCCCCATTTTCCCCCCTTCCCTTTTATTATTTTTATATGTAAAGCATGTGACAATGTATAATTCTACATTGTTACCTAAACTAGCAATCGTCTAGTGCTCCTGTTATAAATCTGTAAAAATCCTGATTGGGTGCCTAACATAATCGCTGCATCAGTCAGTGTAACTCAACAGCTACAATGTATCCTTATATTACCAAGGTAACATTTTCTATTGTTACAGTTTACAGCTCAAACAGCTGGGAATATTGGCAACAAATTATCCCAAACAGGAAAGTGTTGCAAATATCTTGCACTGATGAGAGGTGTGTTACAATCTGCTAAAATCAAAGGATGCTTTAAAACGCATTAAAAGTGGCATTAAGACTTCAGTTTAAAAAATGCAGTATTATCTAATAATGCAGAACTTATTTTATTTAAAAAAAATCAAATTTTCTGCTTTAAGAAGCATAATGTAATGAATAAAATAGTGTATGTAAAATTTGAGTTTTAATTACCTTAATTACCTGTTTAAGTACAGCAGAAATCAATTAGGTTCTTGTGATGACATTAAGGAAACTGCTAATCTTCCCCCAGAATCTGATCTTTTTAAAAGTTCGGCATTTACGACGCGTTCTTTTGATCTGTTGGATGTTTGCAGATGGAGAAGGATTTCCAGAACTAGTGTTTTAGTAAAGAATGCAGAGGCAGAGTTATAGAGATAATGTAAAAATAATACAGATACATACAATCTATACCTTCTCAAGAATTGTCCCATTTCACAACCCAACCCCCCTTGTTCTATTCTCATGGGTTAACGTTAACCTATAGCCTCAGCATCACAAACCAGTCAGGGTTAAGATTTCAGATTGGCATGATCATCTTTTTTTATATAGAAAAAGAGGATTTTTTTTTTTTTTGCATACACATTGTGTGCTAGTTACTCTCATAAGTAGATGCTTCTGATTTGGACTTCTCGCTTGTATAGTGTAATGCCAGAAACTCTTTTTGGATATATTGCGTTGCCTTGAAAGAGTAATACAATATTTAATGTGTTGAGCTATACAATAATTGTCACTTTGTAGTTATTGTTATACTACTTTTTGTATGCAATGTATTATATTTATATTATTACATTATTGGTAAGACATCGTATTATACAGGAATATAGTGAGCGTAAAGCTTAGGATGTTCTACTCGTATTATGTTAATGCTGAAATATCTATCAGTGTGTGTGTGTGTTCATTCACAAACTGGAGTGCAGCACATCATAGTGAGATTCTTCTCATTCATTGATTTGTCCCGCATGTTGCTGTCGACCATTTTTATTTGCCGATGGTGCCAGAGCACTGCAAAATGCTCAAAGAACTAAACTGGTCATCACTTGGGTCTAGGTGCAAAGTTCATCTCTCCTGTCTTGCCTTCAAATTCTTTCGGGGCAAGCTACTGTAACTGTTACATACGCCTATAATATATATTATATTTAACTGTGCATGCAATGTCTTGTATATAATGTATACCCAGTTCACTTATGTAACTATTTGTAACCATGTATTTGTCATCATAACTCTATGCCCAGGTCATACTTGAGAGGTAACTCTCAATGTTACTTACTGGTAAAACATTTTATAAATAAATAAAAATGGCCGGCTCCTTTGCTGCTAGAAAGCTCAGCAGCGCATTGAAGGGCTTTAATTAACCCATTCAGTGCCAAAAGGTCTTGTGACCACTACCTTCTTGGTGCCACAAGTACCTGATGATGATACTTCTGGCCTGAAAGGAAGAGGAAGTCCACAGCTCAGTCATCAGCCAAAGACATGGCAGAGAGTGATATGATGATTTTCTAAGGCTGGTGTAAGGACTGTGCGTAACTTCTCTGGTGTCACTTTCAGTATAGCGGTGGCTGGTGGGGCACATAGAAGTTAACATTTGTTCAATCTACGATGCTTTTGTAATTGAATAGGTAGCGTGCTCCACACTTTAATCGAAAGGTAACTGCTAGTTACGGGGCATGTAAGAACAAGGTCACCTGGCTTTGGTGCAAGCAAACGCAACCACTTGCTGGGAGCACTTGGCCAATTTTGGTGCACTAAGTGACGTGGTTTAAGATAACACAAATGTTCAGTCATGATGAGATTTTATATCCTCATGAGACATTATTGAATGAGGGATAAGAAAAGGGGCGTTGCTATATCCTTGGTGCCCGGGCACTTGGGGGACAGTTCTCTCCCCTTGTCAGCGGCCCTGCTGTCACTCACTCAGAGGCAGATGGGAGGACATGATGGTACACAGCGGCAGCCCGCCGAGTTAAGCAGAGGAGTTAGGAGTTGCACGTAGGCATAGCAGGACAGCTGGGGAGGAACGCAACCCAGCGGTCTGATACGGAAGTCTTTCTTACTTCCGGTGTCTATGCTGCTACAGCGCTCTCCTCCCCGGCTGTCCTGCTCTGCCTACGTGCAACTCCTAACTCCTCTGCTTTACTTGGCGGGCTGCCGCTGTGTGCCATCATCTCCTCCCATCTGCCTCTATCACCACCCTGTCCCACAGGTAAGCATGGAGCTGGGGGAGAGATGATGGTGGAGAGACCTGGGGGAGAAATCCTACAATTTAAATTGAGGCAAATTTTTCTCCTCAATCTACTAAATATGTTATCTTATAATGGGGCCCTGACTTTTTTTTTTGGCCTGGGGGCCCGTGCATGTCTAGCTATGCCACTGGCTATGAATACATTTTCAAAGGGTGGTCAGCTGTCACTATTGCCCATGTGAGCTAAAACCTTGTGTTAACTCAACCAGGCCAAGTATCTAGCAAATTCAGTTACTGTTTGCTACCAGAAAACAATTTCCTCCAACCTGCGGTCAAAGTGGTGTAAAAAGGTATGGCTGATGTGTCTAATTAATATGTATGAATGTAGACGTGCGAGTGGGGCCCACGTTGGATTTATGCTCTTGTTTCTGGCGTCTTGTGCAGACGGCCAACCGGATGTGTCCTTTAGGATCCCAATTACAATAAGCAAAAACGTATTGTTGGATGCACTCCGTAATAAATGTAGTATAGTCACAAGGACATCTCAAACGCTTTTATTTTTATAATTAAAGTATAAAGTTTTGGGGGTCACAGCCCCTTTGTCAGGTGAGGGATTGCGGTGCATACAAATGGCAACTTGAATAATGTATGTTTGTGTGTGTATATGTACAGTGTATATGTGATTGTTTATATATATCCCCTGATGAAGTCATCATAGATGACGAAACGCGTAGGGCGTGGCAAAGACAGAGGAGTCACTTTCCCACGGAGACTATCACTGCGGCTTGAGAACTATTGCATGCTGTGAGAGGCAAAGCAGACGTTTGGATCCCTTCTTCCCCCGGTGGTGCAGCGACCAGAAGCAGGGAGCTGAAGGTGCTGGTTCCCGGAGGGATTTCCTGTGCGGGGCACCCGACCGGGTGGATGTCACTTTCGGTTGCAGGAAACCACGCGGAGAGCACACAGGAGAAGGACACCATTGCTGAGTCGGACGGCAGTATTGGCTTATGAGAGCCTATCTCATACCTGCTCATTTACCGTGTACTTTTGTGAGTGGGCATTTGACTGTTTTTATTGTTCTATAAACTACATTGTTATACTTTAATGCACTAGGTGTGCGCCTGTTTTTTTCTTTTCTTTTTCATATATATATATATATATATATACACACCTCCACACACCTCCATACACACCTTTTGGACTGGATTTTAGAAATAATTGGGCAAAATGTTTTTTTTTTTAAGGGTTTTTTAACACCCCCTTGAAGTCTATTCTGAGGTGATGCTAAAAATCTGTGAGACTGATTCGACATAAAGTGAGAATTGCAGGAAATCAGTCATGACTGACAGATCTGCAACATTTATTCTCCTATTCTTTAAAAAACTGAAGTGACTTTATAAGTTTGGGAATATGAAAATAGTGTGTGTGTGTGTGTGTGTGTGTGTGTGTGTGTGTGTGTGTGTGTGTGTGTGTGTGTGTGTGTGTGTACACTTTTTAGCCTCTAGTACCTTCACACTTTTTGGCCACTGCCTCCAGGTAAAAAGTGAACAAAGAAAATGAGCTTTACAGGCACAGGTCTCGGTTACAAGCATTGTAAATGAGAATGGTGGCCAGTTATGCAGAGACGACAAAGGTAGAATCGATGATGATGATGATGATCATAGAAATGTAGAAAATAAAATCTGACACTTGGCTGCAGGGCCGCCGACAGGGGGGAGAGCTAGGACAGGTGTCTAGGGCCCAATGGCTGCGGTGGGTGTGGAGGCCCGGCCGGCGCTGCTAGTTGGGAAGGGGGGGGGGGGGAATAGAGGAGGCTCGTGAACTGTGAATTGGGGGGGGGGGGGGTGAGGGGAGGCTTGCAATATTGCCAAAATAGGGGGGCTGATGTAACTTCTGGGCCCTGGGAAATCTGTCTGTGGCCCTGCTTGGCTGTAACATCATTATGATTTAATTGACCTTATATGAAGTGGTCTTGATGCATTGTCATTGTCATTCAGATTGTGTGTGTGTGTGTGTGTGTGTGTATATGTCTTAAGCTACTACTTGGTGGCTGTTCCTTTTTGCCTACATGTACATCATTGGCATATAATCTAGGCACTTAAAGCTCTACTTTATTATGTATTTCCTCCAGTTGTTATAAATGCAGTCGGTCTTCAGTTCCTGGTTTTGCTGATTAGCATACTGTTGGTGCTATAATTTAGTGGCAGAAATAAATCTTTTACCAATCCATTTAGGAGCTCTTCTAGTGATGTACTTACTATGTTTGGAAATCTGATAGGTTTACAGTCGCTCTCCGTATTAGGAGAAATGTATCACCTTATTGAGATACTGATGTCAACCAACCTTACAAGAGCTGGAGTGCATCAAAGCCAGAGATTACGAGGATTATTGAATGTTCTGTATAAGATAAAACCCTTTATGTATACTCCATATCGTTATTTTAAAGTTTTGGGTTTCATAGTTGGGGTGTGTGAAACCCCTCAAACGGTTTTACCACTCCTCGTGATTTCATAAATGTGGGTACTGTAGCTAATTAATAATGGCTACTTGTTCAGAAATTGTTTGGTTAAATTCAAAGCAAACCAGTTACCCATTTGACATCTAGGGTACCTTTTTAAATACTTGTCATGTGTTTGCTGTTTTTTAAAAATAAAAATCCAAATGTATGATTTTACGATTTTAGTGTTTGAAAGCAAAAATCAGTATGTGATCGGGTTAGGAAAAAGTACAGAGTCCGCATGTTTGGATGTGCTTTTCTGTTAAAGGGACAAGCAACACATTTATTTTGTTTACGCACATTGTTTTTGAACAGTAAGTGGGACTATAGAGACACTTTGGGGCAGGAAGGGGAAGATAGGTTGCAATATCAAATCCTTTGTTTCAAAGCTACCACTAAGATGGTCTTTTAGCACCTGTTTATCTGTAAAAGGAATTGGCACCCGTGGGCCATTTCATGCTGTTTACACATTGGCTCTCAGATGACTGCTACCTTTATTGCCACCACGAAATAACGTGAAAAGTTGAAAGGGTACTTAAAGGAGCAATCCAAGCAGACTGTTTCTTTTTAAATTTACCCCCGTTTGGGATTATTATGACTTTTTTTAAGGGGTTAACTGTGGGGAGTAATGCCCCTTCTCCCATCACATTGTGCTCGGTGACTAGGCAGAATCATAGCCCCGCCCTCTTCTGCCTAGTGATAGTGATGTCATTGCAGGATGTATAGCGAGGGGAGAGGCTTCTAGAAGGCCAGGTCCCTGGAGGAGTTGCAGGTGAGGGCCCGCATGTGAATAGTGTATATGGGCTGTAATATAGATGAGTAGGATATATGGTAAGGATAGCCTTTATTGGTTAATTTGGGGACAGTGCCCTACATAGCGTCCCCAAGAATGGCTCCAGACCACTATCAAGATGCGTATAGTGGAAGCCTATGCCTCGAGGTGTTCCCCAAGCCACAGCCCCACGGCATAGCTGAATCAGCCCAATTGGTGGGTTCATAGCTGACTTTCACCCAGAAGGCCATGAGATGGCATTCAGTACCCTAGAAGGGGATACTAACAGTGGACAGAGTAGTGCAGGGACCTAAAGGAGTTGGAGCCCTACTGACGCTACACAGCAGAGGGATCAATTGGGTAACAAGAATTAGTAAAGCCAAAGCACCTTTCTAGCAGCCCGAGAGAGGATACAGATCGCAGAAGATGGCAATGATGCTATACAAGGTGTGTGTATATAGTGGGGATGAGACTGTATAAATGGTGATTAATAAAGCTGTTTGTATGAATAAAGTTCCTGGCACCTATTATTGCATTACCAATGCCCACCCTGACAAGGTAACCAACACCGAGAAAATCAATTAAAGAGACATTTGAACTTGGGAGCCAGGCAAGGAGTGTATTATTATTATTAATATTATTATTATTCATAGGATTCAAGCAGGGGGGGCCCTGGAGCTGAACCCCATTAAAGCTCTGGGGCCCCTCTGCTTCCAGAGATACTTACCTTTTTGAAGGTGGGTGGGTGGTATCTCCAGCAAATTTAGGGCTCCCGGGTCAACAGGAAGCCGCACCGAATGACATCACGGCTTCCTATTGGCCCGCAGGACGTGTGAGCTTTGAAAATTGGCCATTACACGAACCCCAGCTATCGAGACAGAATGGCTACCAGCACCCCCCATGGAGGTAAGTATCCCCAGAAGCAGGGGGTACCCCGGAGCTGAAATGACTGGGGTTCAGATCCAGAGACCCCCTGCTTGGATTTCCGCTTTAAGGTTCACTTCACTTCTTGCAGGTCATTATTCCGAATTGCGTCTCATTTAAATCAGGTTTTCATGATTTTGCCTGATCTTTTAACTTGTTTTTCTTTTTTAATTTAGAAACTCCATCCTCGCATACAGGCTACCACTACTTTCTATTTTTACACTTACAGGTTGTTTTTGTGTTTTTTTTTTACAGGCCTCACCTTACCTATTACTTTAAGCATTTTCTTCCGATAATGTTATTGCTTAGCTGTAAGGACACTGCCTTTGTAGTCTGTGATTTTGATACGAAGCCTATATAGCCCATTCCTCCAGCACTCAAAATTAGAGTGTAAGCTCCTTGGGGCAGGGACTACAAAATCCTGAATACAGAATATAAATTGTCAACACTACATAAGAAACATGATGACATAATTCAAAGTACAGTGCAGTAAAATGGAATGACCTTCTCACACTTTAATCACAGGGTAAATCTCTGCACTGCAACATCTTGAATATTGTTTTGTTTTTGTGTGGGTTAAAGGAGATTTATAGGCAATCGAGGAGAAAAATGAAATAATATACATTAGACAAGGAGTTCGTCTTTTTTTTTTTTCCTTCCTTTAATTTGTTAATCCCGCAACTGCTAAAGAGACCTGCAATGCATTCTGGGAACTGTTCCACTTATTTACACGTCTTGTAAAGCTTCATTTACCAACCATATAGTGAAGTGGAGAAAATGCTGCAGTTTGCATTGTTCTCACCTTGCAGCTAAAAATCAGGGGAAATTGCTATCGTGTCAACTTTGTCTGTCAATCTTGACCCTTTTTATCATTTTACTGTAGGCCTATATTGGTTGTTTAGGCGGGATTTGCCCAGAGATTGGTACACCTAAAATCACTTCACTATCCTGTGCAACCAGCTAGGAGGAAGGAGCAACAGCTACCGCTTACAGGGGCTATCTCCAGGGCCACCGACAGGGGGGGGATAGCCAGGACTACTGTTCCCGGGCCCTGCCATTCAAGGGCACCGGCCTCCCTGCCAACAACTCTACAGTTTCCTCTGTGCAGGCAAGATAGGCCCTCCCCTTCCCTGGGGCCACCCCCATCTCTCCCTCCCCTACTGCAGGGCCCTCCCCTTGGCTTGGCACCACCCACCTACCTTCGGATCCATGCCCTGCAGGGCTCTGCTGTGCACTGGCCATGCTGCTCCAGCTGGCCCATCCAAGAGCCCCAGGTAAACCCACATGCTCATGATCCCCTTATACCACCCTCCCAGGTCCTTGCCACCCAAGGTGTGTGTGTGTGTGTGTGTGTGTGTGCGCATTTGGGGTGGGGGATTATTGTGTGTCCGTGTGTGTGTTTGCATTTGGGGAGGGGGATTATTGTGTGTCCGTGTGTGTGTGTGCATTTGGGGAGGGGGATTATTGTGTGTATTTGGGGAGGGGGGCTTAGTGTGTGTGTGTGTGTATGGCGTCTTAATGTGTGTGTGTGTGTGTGTGTGTGTGTGTGTGTGTGTGTATATATATGTATTTGTTGAGGTGGGCATATTGTGTGTGTATTTGGGGAGGGGGGTTACATAGTAGATGAGGTTGAAAAAAGTCATACATCCATCAAGTTCAACCTATGCTAAAATTTAGACAACAGATTTATTCTATATCTATACTTCCATTATTGATTCAGAGGAAGGCAAACAAAAAAACTCCAGCTTCATATCATCCAATGATATCTCATAAGGGGAAAAATAAATTCCTCCCTGACTCCAAGAATTGGCAATCGGATTATTCCCTGGATCAACATTCTGCCCATGTTTACCTATTTGGTATATCCCTGTATACCTTTCCTTTCTAAAAAGATGTCCAACCTTTTTTTGAACAAATCTATGACAGTCACAGGTTGAGTGGGGGAGAGAAATACGTGGAGGGGGGGGGGAGTTTGAGATAGGGTTGTAAGAGGGAGGGGCGGTGGTGGTGTAAGAGGAAGGGGGAGAATGAGAGAGAGCGGGGGGAATGAAAGGGTGATGGGTAGTGTGAAAGGGGGGCGAAAGAGCGAGGAGGTGCGTGATAAGGAGGTTAGTGTAAGAAAATGGGGAGGGGGTACTCTCAAGGCCACTGACACGTGGGTGGGGGGCCCTATTGGAAACTCTAGCCCGCGTCCCTGAGAAAGCTAGCTGTGGCCCTGCCTGTCTTATCTAGGGCTATAGTGATGGTAGCATGTGTAATAGGTAGAGACGGGTAACATTTTTGGGCAGATTTTGGATCCGCTTTGGATTGGCCGGCTCTTTTGGTCTCAGGATACTCAACCGGGAACTTTCCACTATTACTTTTTTTTTTTTAAATTTTTTATGGGTGTTTAAATGGCTGTCCAAAAAGAATCATAACAGATAATGTTACAGCTTCCTATTGATCTGAGATTTGGCAGTCATTTTGTTTCCCCTGGTGGGAGATTTAAACCAGGTAAATTCTGCTGAGTATTTTGGGAACCACAGAGTCCCTGGAACTGAAAATGCCACGATTCAGCTACAGAGGACCGGTTCCTATCCATGTAAAAAAAAAAAAAAAAAGTATAGGGAATTACTGCTTTGAATGGCGTTGATCGACACCTTGAATTTTTTTAATGGTTTATTAAAAATGTAACATTTTTTATTCTGGACCCAGGGTCGTGTCTAGGGTATAAATTAACCCAGATAGCTTCAACTCAGCCCTCTTTCCAAAGCACACCAAGTCCTGTATATTTTCTTCACTTTATTTAGGAAAGCAGCAATAAAACAGGCACTTGTGGATAAGATGTTTGTGTTGGAAAGGTGTATCTCGGTGGATGCTTTGTAGTTAAGGGCAGGTGAAAAGAATTGGCCTTGCCATAGGGGTGTAACATGAATGTACTCACTCTGCCAATGTCAGGAAGTAAAGATAGTGGGTACGGCTTGTGACACAGGGATAGGGGTCAGGCCAAACTAACTGTCAGCAGGGACAGGGGGAATGGGAAAGCCCATTAACTTGGAGGACTGGAGATGTTGCCAGGGCAACCAGGGGTGTGACAGACTGGAAGGAAAAAAGGCAACATAATGTATCCATTCCATATTCACTGGGAGTGAAACTGCAAGGATAGTAACATCCAAATACAGCTAGCAAGTAGAACTGCCAAGGAAAGGAGGGGGGGGGGGGGGTGAAACAGAGACGGCAGAGATGGGTATTTCTGTTCCATGACATTTTTATAGTGAACAAATGCTATGGAGGGTTTTCACAATTTCTTGGGGATAGGACTGTTATTTTTGCCTGTGTCTTTTTTTTGTTTCAAAGTTTTTTATTGGGCATTAGTACATTTCACACAATTACAGAAACAGAAAATATTTTGGCCTAATACAGGATTTTTCCATTTTGTTGGTGTTTGTCAGGAAAAAGCCTCAACTCTCCCCTGACCCTCTTGGGTCCACAGGGGCGGCGTGAGTGTAGAAACAGAAAAAGGAAAAGAGGGGGTGGGGGGCCGTGGCCTCCCTCCTCCTCAGTTTCCATTACTGAGGTCCCTGTTCTATCCCGACTCCTCTCTTGTTCCTATGAGGTGTTTTAGGGTTGGTATACCATTTGGGTCAGCCATGAGTCCCATGTCCTGTAGAAAGAGGCAGTGGTCCTTTTCAAAAAGGCTGATAATTTCTCCATTTCCATCACCTCTTGTATCCTTTTTTTTACTGTTTGTTTAGATGGGGGAGACACTTTCTTCCAGGAGGCAGCCACCGCACACCTAGCCGCTGTGAGAATGAAGGAGACTAATTTTCCTGTTGGTCGGTCCAGAGTCTCTAAGGGCTTGGCCAACAGGTAGGTCAGCGGGTCAATGGGTATTATGAGGTCTGTGACCTCTTTTATTAAATTTTGTATGGTTTCCCAGTATTTCTGAATTTCCGGACATGTCCACCAGATATGGGCCATGTCCCCCTTTTGACCGCAGCCTCTCCAACATAGATCGGAAGCCAGGGGGTAGATTTGATTTATTCTAACTGGGGTAAGATACCAGCGAAACAGTATTTTGTATATATTTTCTTTGATTGTGGTACATATGGAAGTTCCTGAGGCTGTTTCCCAAATGCTTTCCCAGTCCTCTCGGTCTATAACTATATTCAATTCTGCTGCCCAATGTAGCATGTAGTCGTGGGTGGGGGCTTCTATTGCCCTCTCCAGTTCTGCATAAATTTGTATTATAAGACCTTTCTGGTGGGCTGTTTCTCTAAAGAGAATTTGAATTTACTATTCTGCATGTCTTCCCTGCTCAGGGACCAAAGGCATGCTGGCAGTGAAGGCGTCCCGGCATAATACGTTTCTATATCTAGCCAGCACTATTGGTTTGGGTTTGCGTTCCAGACTACTACCTGTCGCAGCTGGGTGGCTTGGTAGTATCTTATAATGTCTGGGACTCCAAGTCCTCCTCTCCCCCTTGAGGCCAGTAGAACTGTTCTGGCGATTCTGGGTTTTTTACCCTGCCAAATAAATTGGAAAATTAGTTTTTGGATGTTCTTCAATTCTGAGCCCGGGATGTGGACCGGGAGAGTCTGGAAGTGGTATAATAATCTAGGGAGTATATTCATTTTTACCGAGATCATTCTCCCGATCCATGATATCTGATATTCTCCCCATTTATCTAGGTCTTGTTTGATTTTCCGAAACAGGGCCGGGTAGTTATGTTGGTGTAGGGATTGGTAGGTCCTCGATATCTTGACTCCCAACGGTAGTTAAAATTTAGTTTGAGGAGTTTCACCTCTGGCTCTGGCAGGCTTAAATTCAAGGCTTCCGATTTGTCACTATAAATTTTGTATCCTGAGATTCTTCCGAAATCCAGGAGTTCTTTTTGGAGGTTGGGGAGGGAGATTTGAGGTTTGGAGAGTGTTAAAATGACATCATCTGCGAATAGGGATATTTTATGTTGCCTGTGCCCAATTTCTATTCGTTAGATGTCTATATTGGTTCGGATTGCCGATGCCAGGGGTTCTATGGTTAGAGCAAAAAGGAGAGAAGATAGGGGGCATCCCTGCCGAGTTCCGTTTGTGATCTCGAATCTCTGTTTACTGCCCCCTGGTAGTTTTACCATTGCTGACGGGTTTTGGTAAAGTCTACGGACCCCTTCTAGGTATGCGTCTTTGAAGCCAAATTTGCGCATAGTGTGGTCCAAAAATAGCCAATCTATTCTATTGAACGCCTTCTCTGCATCTAGGCTCAAAAGTAGTGCTTTGGTTCCTGTGAGGTGTACATGATCAATAATATTGATTATCTTACGAGTGTTGTCTGAGGCTTGCCTGCCCGCGACAAATCCTACTTGATCAATGTTTATTAGTCTCGGTAAGATGGGGTTTAATCTATTTGCAAGTATTTTACTATATAATTTAAGGTCGCTGTTGAGAAGAGAGATTGGACGATAGCTTCCACATTGCATCGGTCTCTGCCTTCCTTGTGTATAATAGCTAGGTTGGCAAGGGACATTGAGGAGGGGATTTGGTTCCCTTCCATGAAATGGTTGAATGTTTTTAAGAGATGCGTGGATAGTGTGGGCAGGAATCTCTTGTAGTAGACATTGGTGAAACCGTCAGGGCCAGGTGACTTAGTGATTTTTAATGCTTTGACCGCCTCTTCCAGTTCCTCTTTTGAAATCTCAGCGTTGAGGACTGTGTTTTCTTCCTCCGTTAATGTAGGGAGTTGACATTTGTCTAAATATTGTGTTATAGATTCAGTTGCTATCGGTTCAGGTCGGCCATTTTTGAATCTTAGGTTATATAGCTCGGTATAATATTTAGTAAATTCTGCTGCGATTTTGTTGTCGCTGTATTGTATCTCACCAGACCTATTCTTGATCGCCGTTATTTGGGATCTCTTTTGTATTCCTCTCAGTCTGCTAGCCAAAAGCCTGTCGGCCTTGTTACCCTTGTCGTAGTATTGTTGATTGGTCCATTTGAGGGCCTTCTCAACATCCTCTAGCTGGGCTTGTCTAAGTTTTGTTCTGGCTGCTAGTAAGGTTTTATATATTTTTTTTGAGGGGTTAGCTTTATGGGTTTGTTCTATTGTTTTAATGTTGTCTGTGAGTTCCTTGATTAGCGTTTGTCGAACTTTTTTTCTATGGGACGCGATGGAAATGAATTTCCCTCTAATGGCTGCCTTATGGGCTTCCCATAGGATTGCCGGGGAGGAAACTGATCCTGCGTTAAAAAAGAAGTAGTCCTTAAGTGAGGATCTGATCTCCCTTTCTATCTCAGGATGGTTCAGTAATGAGTCATTTAGTCTCCAAGAGTAATTTGTTGTTTTTTCGAAAGGGACTGACAGGGTCAAGGTGATTGGGGCATGGTCGGACCAAGTGATCGGGCCAATGTCCGAGCCAATGGACGCCTCCAAACATTTTTGGTTACCAGAAAGTAGTCTATTCGGGAGTAGGTCTGGTGAGTTGCTGAGTAAAAGGTGTAGTCTCTCTGGCCCTGATGCTGGGATCTCCACATATCCACCAGTGAGAACTTGCTTAGTATTCCCCTAAACCTTTTCCCTATGATCTGGGAGTGGGTTGTACGGGGAGGACCCATTACGGTCGATCTGTCCTCGGTGGGGTTTAAGACCATATTTAGGTCTCCCCCCACTAACATCGATGACAGGTATCCCGGGTCAACACCCTCGAGAACAGTTTTTAAGAATTCCGTTTGATTCTCGTTAGGGGCGTATACATTAATCAGAGCAATTGCCGAGCCCGATAGGGCGCCGTATAACACTAGAAATCTACCCTCTGGGTCCATTGTTGTTTTGACGTGATTGAATTGGGTGCCTTGTCTAATTAGGATAGCCACTCCCCTTTTTTTACTACTAAATGATGCAAAAAAGCACATTGGAAACACTTTTTTGAATAAATTTTGGGGGTCTTGTGATGGGAAGTGGGTCTCCTGTAGGAATATGATGTCTCCCCCTGATTTTTTCATGTCCTGGAGGGCCAGCCTCCTTTTCCTATTATTTTTTAGGCCTTTAACATTTAGCGACCGAATCTTAATTGGGGCTGTGGATGTCATTGTGATTTTTTATGGTTCGGGACCTTGGGATCCCTCCTTTCCCACTAGGGGGGATCTTGCTTTTGTGTCTTGGGGTCTCATCGTGTCTTAGCATGCATGTAGGATTTTCCCTGTGTCTTTAATGACAAACAAAGAGGGTTACAAAGTATTTATGGAGAAATACAAAACACGGAATCCATTTAGAAAAGTAATTTCTTCCCAGAAGAAAAGGTGGAATAGCTTCCTAATATTCAGTTATTTAAAAGAATGTCAATATTCAGGTATGCTACAGTATGGAAATTGGGAAAGAATAACTATTTTAATGAGTAATTAGAAATAGATTTGTTCAAGCTACACTGTAGTTGCCCTCAATGGAAAGGACACAGACAACCCTAAAGATATGAAAGGTAATAATATCTTGTTCAAAGACACATTAAGAGCATGGACTCTTATGTGGAAGACGTGGGATAAAAGGTCTTTTATCCAAATACTTACCTTTAACAATTAATCCGAATTTGACACCGGGTCTATCGAAGAGCAATTTTTAAATCAGGGGGGGGGGAGGGAGAGAAATTTGAATTGTTAGTGACTTGCTAGATGTTAAACTAAGAGTTGTCAAATTGTTTGAGCAGTTAAAAGCAAACTTCAGAAAACCACATTCACATTTTTTTCTCTTACCTGCAGGCTAGACATTTCGTTAACGAACTTATAAATATAAATCCTAAAATCTGGAAGAATGTAATAGATGACGCCATTCATCTAGCAAATGCTTTCAAAATCAGACTACATTTTTTATACAAGCCTATCTTATTGAGAAATGGGGAAATACTTTAAAGGCTTGGACAAAAGATTTTCCTGATATCTCTACTATGGGCAACCAAAGCGATGACTTATGCCGCTCAACCTAATACAGTTAGTTGATTAAAAATTAAAGGGTTAAATTCAGGGTGCAAGTAGGAAATATTATGCAATAAGACCCAAGGGGGTCCAAAAGAATTCTACGATAAGCACTCGCTGTGGATATCAAAGTGGTGACCATATAAGACCCACCTTGAGACACACTTGCTTAAAGAAGCATATGAATAGCACTGTGGATATTCTGAACACATGATACATAAAGCTTGGCCCCCTGCAGACGCAGTTACCAGAACTCCCTCCTACTGTCTCTGTACGTTCTCCCTACCTACCAATTAGACTGTAAGCTCCTCGGGGCGGGGACTCCTCTTCCTTAATGTTACTTTTATGTCTAAAGCACTTATTCCCATGATCTGTTATTTATATTATCTGTTATTTATTTGATTACCATGTGTATTACTACTGTGAAGCGCTATGTACATTAATGGCGCTATATAAATAAAGACATACAATACAACTCCTAAAGGTATAAATAACCTTGATCACTATTGGTGATTATGGGTAAATGACCACTAATACTGTACACAGCCTCCTATATAGATCATGTAGGATACGGACGAAAAATAATAAAGTTTTTTATTTATACCAATGTTTCAAAATGCATGGAATATATACATAAGTAATAAAAAATCTCCATGTACAAAGGGAATAGGCGATTAACCAAAGCTAAATGTAGTGTGAGCCTGATACACCAGCATAAAGCAGGCAAAATAAACACCTATATTAGGTATGTGGGATATGCTGCATATCACTTATGTATATATTCCATGCATTTTTAAACATTGGTCACCACTTTGATATCCAATATACAAACTGTATTTATAACCATGTATTATTTGTTATCTTAACTCTGTGCCCAGGACATACTTGAAAAGGAGAGGTAACTCTCAATGTATTACTTCCTGGTAACGCATTTTTATAAATAAATAAAATTTTGGGAATTTTGAAAAACAAAAATATAAAGTAAATAAGCAATCATTCCCTCAATTAGCAATGGTGGCCTTGGCAATAAAGCTTTATATTAAGGAATTGGTAAAAACCATACCCTCCTAACATAACATAACTCTAATCGGAATGAATGTTACTAATACGATGATTGAAGAAATGCAGTAAAAGATCTAGAGAAAGGCGTTGAAAAGTTCTGTACCTAATAGAATTACAGTAGTTGGAACTTCTTTTGACAACGCAAGAAGAACCGGTAATTAAGGTGTTTGAGTGATCAAGGTGGTCTCTATTAAAACTGATAATAAAGTAGAAGGGTTGTATATACAAACAATAACCTATATAATCTTTTTAACATATCTTTTCATAAAGCCATTTCCAAATAAATCCATCGCTCTGATGTCCATTGCACGGCTTCCCTAGCACCCAACCTCAGGGCATCCCAATGACATTGTAGCTGAGCGAGCCTGACCCCACAGCCATATTGTGTCCACCTGGCAAGTATTCTTGCCTGGTAGAATAAAATATTTATCTCTTGGGAGCCAGGCGTTCTTGGAGGTAAGGCCACCGCCGTTCAGCTAGTAATAAACATAAATTGAACAGGGTGGTCTTCTACGTTAATGAAACTGGTCCTTGACCCAGTATCTCAAATTGCTAAACCAGTAGGAACCAAATCTAGCCTGTTACCCACACTAAACTGTCTAACTATATCCTGATCTTTTTGGTTCTGAAGCTATGAATGAATGTGAAGGAGTGTTCTGACATGTCCACGTGAATCTAGGCTGCACCAGACATAATTTTGGAATATCATTAGTTAGATAACTGGACAATTGCTCTTTGTTATTCAGAAGGAGACTATGATCAAAGTGTACGAGTTGTCAAATGAGGGGAAGCCATTGCTCAAGTACATTTATTTGCTTCGTTATTTCCAACCATGGCCCCTATTTAATATGCTGTGGAGACCTCCTTTATTTGAATGGGGTTCCCCACAAGGGAAGAGGTTCTACAGCACTTAGACTAGGGGTCTGAAAGTTTTTTTTGATCTGAAAAGTTGACTTCTAGAATCGCCTTTTATCCATTTTCATTACACAAGCTGCCACAAGACACCATTTATTTTTCAATGTCACGCTTATTTAAAAATACCTGACCGGAGGCTATTTGTACTAAGCCCCCCATCATCAAGACACCTATATAGACTATATACTCGTCTCAAGACAATAATCCAGTAATATCATTAAAGTTGAGATGAGCAATATCACCTAGTCGGATCATGCCCAAGTACTAATGACAATTAGAGGCTTCAAACTGAAAACCCTTTAATACCCGGTGGCGACTTAATGCTCTACTATTCATAATACCCGAGACTAGAGACTCTATAGGAGTTGCACTACAGGAATACTTCAGGCAGAATGATAATGGACAGGTTACAATGGCCACGCTGTGGGCTGCACATAAATCTACCCTGAGGGGTAAAATTATAAGCATTGTCTCCCAAAGAGAGAGAAGTGAATGAGGGTTGAAACACTAAATAGGTCTCACGAAACATAAAGAGGCATACCAACAGTTGCCCACCCCCAGTGTTAGAACCAAAATTGACAAAGATAGGAGGGAATTCAAAAATATTCTGATAGAGGATATGGAAATAGCAATGTGCTGGACTAGCCAACTTTACTATGAAAAGGAAAACAAGGTGGATAGGTACTTTGCTGCGAGCCTATGTAACAAGATGGCTCATCTGAATATATACGCTCTATTATGACTCATGCACACTGTGACAGGTGGTAGAGACAGGTAGTTAACTCGGTCCCCTTATATGCAGACTGTCGTCCTTGCTTTTTGTCCTTTTATTATAAAAGGCAAACAATAACAAAGGAAGGGAACTTATATAGGTGGCATAAGTGAGGGAGAGGTAGAAAGCCAAACCAAAAGAGGTTTTAGCAGATAGGGATTGCCAAGGCAACAGTCTAGGGCTATGGGGGAAAGCAACAATGTTGCAACTTACACTGGGGAGTGCTGGCAGTCTCAGAACAGGGAAAATACATAACTGGTTCCAGGACACACTCTAAAACAGGGTATGATATCCTGACGTACAATCATCTAGACATTAACAGAGAATTTGTGCTATATTACAGCAGTCGCTATAACCTAACCCCACCAGAACAGGAAGACCCAATGCTAGTAGGGAAAATAGAGGAGTACCTCGAAACATGTGGGCTCCCTATAATAGATGGCCAAGTCTCGAGATCCTTAGGTGCCCCAATCACAGAAGAGGTGTCGGAGACTAGTGAATCTCTTTAAAAACTCAAAGGTGCTGGGCCCGGAAGGCGTTTCCAACTTATATTACAAGAAATATGTAGCTATCCTGAAACCTTATTTAGTCAGACTATTTAACAAAATTCTAGATGGGGAGAACTACCAAAGTGAATTGTTAGAGGCCTCAATAATTGTAATCCTCAAAGAAAATAAAAATCCCTCACTATGCCCAAGTTATATGTCCATTTAGTTGATTTAATACTGATACAAAGACCTTTGCCAAAATATTGGCAACATGTCTCAATGAGGTCCTAAACACTCTGGTTGATTCACACCAGAACGCCAAGCATCTGACAACATACGCAGGATCATAAATATAATACACAATAGTAATGTGATCCAAAGATCAACGCTAATCCTGGGTTTGACTGCAGAAAACGCCTTTGATAGGATAGCATGGCCCTTTTATGTTCCAGATATTGAGAAAGATGGGCCTACATGAAAGGTACATACTGTAGGATGCATACAAGCGCTGCACTCCAACCTCACAGCCATGGCATGCACATCTGGTTTTACATAAATACCTTTGAAAATCATAAATGGCACGTGCCAAGGATGTCCAATTTCCCCCCTATTGTTTGCACTAAATAAGACTGAACACTGAAATAAATAGGTACTATAGGAGACAGAGAATATAAGTTCTCCCTATTTGCTGACTATATCTTCCTATGACTGACCAACCCACAGACATCCCTACAGAGTCTCTTTGACACAATAGAGAAATTCAGCAAGTTATCAAACTTTAAGATTAACTATACAAAGTCAGAAGTGCTGAGTTTACATATTCCTGCAACAGAAGTTGCAAAATTGAAGAAAAAAATATTTCTGAATAAATGGAAACTTGACATAATAAAATACCCAGGAATGTTTATTCCCAAGACCTATAAGGAACTCTCTGAAGCGAACTACCCTGTACTCATAAAGAATGTAGAAATTAAAAAAGATATGGAATAACTACCAGATTTCTCATTGAACAGTGATCCATTTGAAAAGGTTTTCTTCTAAAATCAGCCATACGGGGAGTCTGTGGCGTTGTTAGTCATCGATTTTCTGCTTTCACAAGCCCTTCTTCATTTCTCCAAAGACTAACGTTGCTTTCGTCCTCTTCTGCCTTTTCCATGACGTTAAGTTTAAAATCGGCAATATAATTCGCACGTTTTTGTTTACCCGACATTTTGTTATGGGTGCAAAATTGGAAAGAATGTATTTTAATGAGAATAGCTCCACATTCACCAGAAATGGTGACTCGAATCTGGAATCAAAGACACAGCAGATTATCGGCGAAAATCCATACAATGCACCTGGCCAATCAGCCTTGTAGGAGCAGCTAAAAAACTTTGCACATAATACGCAGCGGCAGATAATATGCAGCACCCTATTTGCTCACTGTTAACATCACATAATCTTCTGATTATATGCCGAAAATTACGGTGTTTTTAGTCTTCTTTGAAAAAACAAAAACACATTCTGATGACCAACTTAAGCAACTTTTTTATATTTACCTACCTTCGTACAAGTTGAATGTGACCTAAGGTGACTAAATGTCCTGGTTTAGCTGGGACAGTCTCAGGTTTTTAGGCATCTGTCCTGACTTTTTGGGGTGCTGTTCTGTTTTTCTTTTCCACTGGCCGCACATGGCAATCGGGACTTGCCGGCCTGTAAGAGACCTGTGCAGAGGTATACTCGGGGAGACCGATTTGGGGGAAATTAAACATGGCTTTATTTAGCCTGTCCCTTTTAAATAGCAGTTTAAGGCAAAACATAATACAAAGAAACAAACACCTACTCCATTTTGGAGACTAAATAAACAGTACATGCCCTAGCTATGTGAATAGCAGGATAGGCTAGTTCCCAGTCCAAAACACATTAGCATATTTATCAGGGAGCAATATATATGAAAGTCTTATCTGTCTGTGCTGGTCCTGCATCTCCGGTTTCTCCAGATGCAGCCGTTGCAGTCCTGCTGCTCCCAGAAGTCTCTAGTCAGCACACAGCCCTCCTGTGTACTCAAGACTCTCTCCTCTTGTCAGCACGTGTGTCTGTGCTAAGGAGTCTCTCTTCTCCTCTGTCAGCACAGTTGTGTGCTAAGGTGTCTCTTACAGCAGTTTCCCACAGGAGGCTTTTCTTCACCTCTGATTATCAAGGTGGAGACTGGTTAATTAACTAGCTGCAATTCACCAGCTAATTAACTAGGTGCAATTCACCAGCTATCTGCTGGATTTCTTAGACCACTAGAGTCAGCTTTATTTAAACAGGGATAAGTCCCTGTTACACAGCCCCTCGTGTGCATGTGCGATCGGCACTTGCAGGTCACACGCGCGATATTTGTAACAGTTTTTGCCGGGACAGATATGGTCACCCTGAAGTGACCTGTCTTGTTGATTTCTTAGGGCATACTTTTATATAATAGAGTACCATTTAGGTTGAAATGCTTGTTAATTAAGAGTTGGACAGTCCACCAAGAAACCGTATATAATTTTGATTACTGGTACATACATAGTCCCTGAACTTTTTTTAGTGGTGATTACTTAAAACTGCTCTCTTCTGTAGTGTTCACTACTAAAGGTGGATGTTTTCACATTTAGCATATCTAAAATCTGATATCTGTAAATATATAGACGAACAAAGCTAAGTATAAGAATGGTGGTCTACAAGCAGATATTAACTTTTGAAGTGGACCGTGCTATGGACATTTTTGCAAACCAATATATTAGACAGCTCCATCTGAGCTCATACAGAAAGTCCCATAGTCTCTAATGCATGGAAGGTAATTACTTTCTGAAGTGTAGAAGCACCCATCACTGAGTAAGGGAAAGTAAGCTTTTCACAATTGGTCCACCAAAAATGCTAGCATTGCACAGCCCTCAAGCCATCACATGACTGGAAATGCTGGAGGTCCAGTGGCACTTGGGTGTAATTCTTGAAGTTCTGGCAAAATAACAACTGTGACACCCCCTACATACCCTCCCAAACAGGTCTGGGTCCTGCTCTTCACCTCCCTCAGCACCACCATCCCTATAACAACCGCCATCTCATTCCGCTCTGTCTTGGGACACCAGTCTCCCCAGCCACCTCCTATCTGCCATCCACAATTTCTCTAAGCAAGTCAGCCACTGGTTGTTGTACCTGTAGACTATATATCTTGCATGTCACATCATACTGGTGACATCATAGTGAGTTGCAGACATATTGTACAGCTGAACCTTTGTAGCAAATGTAGCCATGTTTAAAAATGGTATACAGTTCTCTCTCATGCTGGCAGTAAGCCTGGTAAATATACAGGATTGCCAGTACCAATCATGGAGGTTTGCCCTCACACCCTGGTGAGGTGTCATATGTAGTCAAGGGGAGTGGCAACATGCTCTGAGTCCACTGTTGGTGACATCAGAGATGTGGCTTTTCCCTACGTTATATAAGACACAGCACTGCCCAAAGTTAGTGTGTCAATTGTGTCTTGACTGAGTGTTCAACGTTACAGCAGTAAGGCTGACAGGCACTAATAAAGTGCCTGTACAGTAGGTAGACACCCCAGTACTGCATGGAGAAGCCAGAGTACTCTAGCCCATTCCAGACCACTTACCACGGTCAGCACAGACTGGAGAGAGGAGATACACAGCATACACAGAGAGAGTGAGCCTAGCCTGAGGTAGTGCAACACGAGTCAGACCTACATTAGGTACACAGGTGGTGCATCGGGCATTCTTTATTGCATCGGTATGGCAGCTGCCCCGCAGAGAGGAGCTCCATGCGTAATAACAGATACAGTGAAAAGATGGCGACCGCAAGAATGGAGGTTCCACGCAGCGCGGAAGGTCCAAGATGGCGGACGGAGGCAGATGGAGGGAGCGCACGTGGTGTGTGTTCCTCGGAAGAGCAAGCTACTGAAGTGACTTTGGCTAGTCTGCTGTGGAGTGGCGCGAAAGCGGTGGCTGCGCCGTTTTTGTCCTGCCTAGGACCGCGGGGTGATACCATGGAGGACAGTAATGAGGACATTGTGGTGGTGTGTGGAGGAAATGGAGAAGCTGTTCGCCAGACAGCGAGTGCTGCACAAAAATCTACCTCAGTTGCTATTGTGAGTGGCCGGGCAAACCAAGATGGCGGCTCCCGCTTCCCTGGGAGACCGCGTGGGACGAGTGCAGAAAATGCTGCAAATGCTAAAATTGCCGGGAGTGGCGCCAAAAGGAAACCCCCACCCTGCTGGGGGGGTATGGCGCGAAAGCTGTGGCCGCGCCCTCATGGACAGTGACCAGCTCAGCCCCAGTGCTGGGTCACCCTGTGAACTTGTGGGACCCTCCCCTAATCTCAACCAGGGGGAGTGGTTTCCAACTATGCCAATTACGAATGGAGCTAGAGGGGGGAGGAGTTACTAAACCAGCCCCTGCTCTTCAGTTGCGAGGAGCTGGCAAGCAGGAAAGACCTATGCAAAAAGTGTCTCCTGTCACCAGTATGGCAAGCAAAGCTAATGAAGATCTGGACATCTCTGCCCACCCTTATTCAGCTCCAGAAGGCTTCCTGGTGCTCACGGCGGGTGGTAAAGAGACTGTCAAATGCCTGTGTATGCAGCGCAGGCTGCCGGGTGGTGCAGTCAGCACCACGTCCAGATGCCCTCAATGTGGCATCCATTACTTATGGGCTGTACAACCTTTTGTTCCCGGACAGACCATGGAGGCTGGAGCGGACACAGCCATGCTGACGGCTGAAGCCCTGTGTGCGGCCTGGAAGGTACCCGTGGATCCCGGAGCATGGGGATCGCTCCTTATGACAAAAACGGAGCCTGAAGAGAAAAAGACCTACCAGCGAGGTGAGGGCCGAGAACCTCACCATCGGTCCCCGACGGGAGTGCCACTCCCCGAGTCGGAGTGCGGCTCCTCGAACGAGGAACAAGCGACCCCGACACCGGTGGTGACGCGCCTACCGGCGGACCACTACAGCAGTGCTGAAAGAGAACCGGCACTTACCTGTGTCGCAGCAGAGCGGAGTCGCAAGTCACCGGTGCAGAGACAACCGGAGAGGCGGAGTCCCACGGCCGTGGTGACTGACGGAACCGACGGCGGAGAAAGAACCATCCCGAGCCGACGGAGCGGTAAGCGACATCCTTGCCCTCCCCAGGCGCCGGCGGTGGCAATGGCGGAGAAAGGCCTAGTCCAGGCCCAGGCGGAGCGGAGAGCAGAACCATCACTTGCGGCGGACGTTGTTCTGGAAGAAGAGGTTCCGCTGGGGAGTCCAACCCAAGATGGCGGCGGCGAGTCCCGCGAGATTGTTGACATCACATCCGGCGGAGCCGGGTGGAAGATGGCAGCGTCCTCTTGACCAACCAGCTGTACCAGATCGCCTGGATCCGGGAAGAGCTGGCAGGACCTGCGGAAGCCTGGGAAGCAGTGAGACGGGAGTACCGGAGGGCCAGTCCGATGGCACCGGGCAAGGTAGCGAGAAGTTGCGGGTCACAGCCCCGCGGATCCCGGCTGTATTTCCTTATGCCCAACCCCCGGCCATAGTTAAAGCCCCTGCCCCTGTCACTTTTTCCTATGGGTCCCAGTCGAGCCAAGGGTTGTCTGGGGAGTCCCGAGCCACTTCGGAAGAACGGACTGGGGAGAATCTGGCCTGCAGCGAATCTGGACTGGGGCGAATGTTTTACGTCGGACGATGGGTCGGGAGAGGGAAGATACACACGACAGGTGTCCTGTTCTAGTGAGAGCCCCAGTACTGCCAGTGTCAGTGTCACCAGTAGGCCCAAAAGGCTAGGGTCCAACTCCAAATCCACTGGCACCTCGGGGATATCCTCTGGCGGGGAGTTAAAGGACAGTGAGGGTACTGTAGCGGTACCAGAGGATGCTAGGGAAAGAGAGGCCAGGTGGTGGGCACCTAAATTCGAAGGTTATGAGGCCTGGCTGGATCGCACCCGTTTCATATTACGCCGGGAAGGGGTGGTGGATTACTGGTGGGGAGTAGGGGAGTTCACCGAGGAAGAACGGCTGGAAGAGCTTAGGCTAAGGTGGCATGACATCAATGCAGGGGTAGTGGATCCCAAGGGGACTGCCAGATTCAGGGACCCCGTAGAGCCTGATGAACCGTTGTCATAGGTGCTGCCAGGCAAGGCAGGTAACGCCAGACTGATTAGGACTAGCAGGGCTGAAAGGGCTATAGTGACCAAATACAAAAAATCCCACGGGTTGGAGTACACTTACGTCCCTGAACCCTTAATGCAGGAGATAGAGGACCAGAGGCATGGATGGTTACGGGAAACTATTGTGTATATATTGACCAAGGGTGGCGGATGCGCTGGGCACAGGGCGGAGGAGAGGATTGAGCAGCTCATGAGGGTATGGAGCATTGGGCGCAATGTGTTTATGCACAAGGTAGAATATAGGCCGGAGAATGGGCTAGCCAGGGAATATAGCATGACGGTCAAGGATATCGCTGGCCGGGAAGTAAAGAAGCCAGATCCCAGGCACTACTATTAGGAAGATACTGGGGAGTACTCTTTAGGAGCAGTGCGGTCTGCTGGTCAGCAGGCACTGGTTGAGACTGGTATTATGTAAAATATCAAGAGAACTGTATATGTGAAATTTGTATCATGTGTATTGTTATGTTTTGCAGTGCTGTCTGGAGGAAGATCTGACAAATTTAGGTCCCAGACGGGACATTGGGATTCACCAGGGGGAGAATGTAGCCATGTTTAAAAATGGTATACAGTTCTCTCTCATGCTGGCAGTAAGCCTGGTAAATATACAGGATTGCCAGCATCAATCATGGAGGTTTGCCCTCACACCCTGGTGAGGTGTCATATGTAGTCAAGGGGAGTGGCAACATGCTCTGAGTCCACTGTGAGTGACATCAGAGATGTGGCTTTTCCCTACGTTATATAAGACACAGCACTGCCCAAAGTTAGTGTGTCAATTGTATCTTGACTGAGTGTTCAAGGAGCGTGTTCAAGTTCAAGGTTATAGCAGTAAGGCTGACAGGCACAAATAAAGTGCCTGCACTGTGTCCAGGGACCTGGGCACAGGGGGTGATATCCCTTAGGGGAGAGGTGATCCAACTCCATCGGGAGGGCAGATCCTTCTGAAGGAGAGTGCTGTAAGAGAATGAGCGGCTAAGCTGTTTGCTGCGAGGGGTAGTCTGCCTGGACCATCAATAAAGATGCCCTTATTCACAAGAACCCCCATGTGTGAGTGTGAAGTTACTCCACAGAGGAAGGCACCACAGAGGAGGTCCTCATCAGAACCATCTCCTTGCGGACGCAGATATCCTGATGAGGTGGAGGCGCTGCACTGTATGTAGGTAGGACTCAAGCACCCTACCCCGGCTGTCTGTCTGGCTGACATTCCCCATACCAACATCATGCGGGAGACTCAGGAGTCCTGTAGCCCACAGGTGCACCACTAGACACATCCATGTAATGGGAACTGGGTAGACCACAGGGGCCAATCTGAGATTGGGTGGGTCAGGAGGGTCCAGAAAAACCGTTACACAAACATACCCAAGAGATAGATATATATCTATATCCTGACAAACTGGGCCAAAACCCACTTCCCCCCCCAAAGAAGTCACTCACCCCCCCCCCCCCCACGACACTTACCTGCGGCAGGGTCCTGACGGCGTCTCCCGACTTTCTGCTGACTTGTCGCCTTTAAAATCCTGTTTTTCTCCTGCAGCACTATTCAAAATGGGACCCTGTGGCATCACGCGTCGTAACGTCGCACAACTTCTCGTTACCATGGCAACGCGACATCATATGGCATTACGTGGCCATTTTGAATAGTGCTGCAGGAGAAAAACATGATTTTTAAAATCAAGATGGAGAACAGCGGGAGACACCGCCGTAGGTAAGCAGTCGACAGCGGCCACAATGCAGTCGCCCCGGGCAACCGCATTTGTCAAGCCGTGTGTGTGTGTGTGTGTGTTTTTTTTTTATATAATCTTCCATGTAGATTATTTAGAGTCTCATCAGAAATATGTTTTTTCTAAATGAGGTTTGAGAAAATTAGCAGCCATATCAAATGTAGGTGTTGGGCTAATTTATGTACAGTAGTAATAAAATGCACACGGAAGAAAAGAAAAAACGAAGTGTGAATAACATCACCTTCTGCAACGTATTCTTTAGAAAGTTTAAAAATAAACACACAACACAAACGACTCCACTATAACTGACATTTGAGGCCATGTATTTTTTTTTTCTTCCAAATTAAAAAGTGCTCCAACACTTCATGATAAAATGTGTTTTTTTTTTATCAGTGGAACTCCATCTCTAAGAGCCAGAATCCTATTATACTCTTTTTCAGCAGGAGTAGCTGCGGATGCCTTCTGCTCCAGGCGATGCAAGCTTGTGTTGAGAAGTAGACAATGCACTATCCAGTGTAGGACTCGGATTACAATATATAGATTTAGTTTATACCCCTTTTGTACAGAACCAGCAGCTGTGAACAATCTAGTTGCAGCTGCTTACATTCTGCTGGCTTACCGAAAATCCACTGGCTGCAGAGAGAACCAGGAGAGCAGGTTTCCAACTGTGCTCCTCAGATACCAGGCTTCTCAGAGTTTTAACATTGAAAAACAACGTGTTACCTTCTCTAGAACAAAAGGATCTTGTATATTAGATTGTATTTATTTCTGTAAACGGTTAATGCTAAACAAAGCAAAAACTCTATCATTCAATAGTTATAGTTAAATTGATGATGAATTATTCTAGGCTATGTTAATAACCTGCATATATTCAGAAAAGATGAAGTTCTCTGTTATTTAGTTGTCAAGATTCAGATAGATAATTAGGGGCGATCCTGTGTAGATGACTAAAAACCACAACGTTTTGTAAACAATTTACCAATCTAATTGCCTTCGTTATATTATTCTTGGTGCTAAAAGCAAAGATGTTTCTTTGGAAATTGCATGTCTTAGGGGCCTTTAAATGGAGGAGTGTCTGACAAATAGTTTTCTTTCTGTAGCCATGCTTGGTTTTGGCTACCGGTCTGCCCTCCCTGTCATGCAAACCCTGGTAACAGTGCAGGCAGTGACGGGACCAATCATGTGTTTTCCCCACAGAGAGACAGCTCCCTTGAGTGACAGGGGAGGCAGTGGGATAAGGCCGGTGTCCTGCCCAGTCCTGGGTTCAGTCCTTGTACCTTCCTCCCACTGTACTTAAGGGGCTGCACCACCAAATTTAGGCAGTTGTCTCTACTCTTGTGAGAGACAGGTAACAACACACAGGGTTGCCTGCGCATCTCCTGTTCCTCTTCGGGGAGAGTGAGTGATTACCATTCCCCTGGCCCTGCTAGGGGGTCAGGGATGAGTAAGGACTGCTTTGAGTGCCCTTGGTCCGGAGTGGAGGTCTAGGGACACTCGGAGATTGGAGACCTGCATTGAGCTGTATTGGGCTGAAGCCTGTGTGATACTGTATATGCAGAGGAATAAACCGGTTCCAGTTAATTATAACTTCTGCCTGGTGTGCAATCTTTCTGGGGGGAGTTGAGTACGTTTCTTCTGTAGGAGATTGCCTCCATACTGTCACGCCTGTATGCTCGCAGCAAGACCTGGCAAGACCCCAATACTGAGGTGGGAAGGGTATTACCACGCACCCACAGCAGTGAGGGCGTGCCCGGAGTGTGGTATGGCATTGCCGGGCCTGTTGAAAGATAGTTAGTGATACTTGCAACGCCTTTGGAGTACAGAGTAAGGATAGTGATGTCCGTGTGCCAGAGTCCAGGGATCCAGAAGTCAGAGTCGTCAAGTTCGTAAGCCAAAGTCCAGGGGTTACAGAGGTCAGCAAGGTAGAGTTCGTAAGCAGGGTTCAAGGGCAACAAAGAGCAGGGTAGTCCTGGACAAGCAGAGGTCAAACCAGGGAGATCCTGAGATAAGCAGAAGCAGGAACAAGCTGGAACACAGAGGAGAGCCAAGCACAGGACTGCACACACAGGGATAACAGAAGCTATGCAGAGCAATGATAGAAAGGACAGACAGGGGTTAGAAAGGAGGGAACACCAATAGGAGAGAGAGGAGGAGCAGAAGGTGAAGTGGGAGACATTAGGGATAGGTGAAGAGGAGGAGACAGGGGAACTAGTAAGGGAGATCGCTTGCAGGGCATGGGAGGAGGAGTCAGGAGGCTGAAAACCCCTAGAAGAGGAGCATGTGCGTGCGCCCTCTGTAATCTGAGTGCGCGCACAGAGGCTGCGTCACGAAGGTGCGCAGAACGCCGTGCCGTGGGGACACCCGCAGAGGAGGATGGAGGAACGGAGGGAACAGCCGCCGGAGGGAAGGGGATGGGAGCAGATACCGAGGGGGGCTGAGAGTGGGGAACACTGTAGCAGGGGCTCGGGAACCGCGCGGGTACGCGAGTCTTGCGGGGCGCACTGTGGTGCAGGAACGACGTCAGAGGCTGCCGGAGAGCGACAGGAGTGGGTACAAGAAGGGAGGCTGGCAGGGGAAGGGACAGAGAGGGTAGGTGAGCATGTGACATCAGGGACACATAAGGGGGAAGGAATCCCCTGAACCGTCACACATACATCTGAAGCCTGCAGCAGATGGAGGCGCTGTGTTACCAGAGATAAATGTTGGGTATGTACCCCAGAAGCCTGTCCAGACATCTCCACAACCATTGGCGGACCACTCAGCATTCTGTGAGCCAACAGGTAGCATGCACCATAAACCTGCAAACAGGGGAATCTCCCGTAGGGTGGGGGAAACACAGTTACATTTCATTTAGAACATCCTGTTTGTTGAACATGGGACATCAGATAAAAGGGGGTAGCCAGAGGAAATCAAATCCCTCCCAAGTCTCCGCTCATCAAACTAAGTTTTTAAAAATGATTTAAGAATACTTATAGGTATCAGATTTATGTACCAAGGTACTGTATCGATCACCCCTTAAATATGCCACTGCCATTCGTATAATTTGGTCCTAGGAGGGATTCTCCTTTTAACTCAATTGAGTGCATCATGATGGCCAGCACTCAAGAGTCCCTATAACTTACAGGGGGGGGGGGGGTGGCCAAATCCAGTCCTCAAGGGCCACCAAGATATCATGTTTTAAGGTTATACCTGCTTCAGCACAGGTGGTCCAATATGCTGTAGCAGGGATATCCTTAAAACCTGACCTGTTGGTGGCCCTTGAGGACTGAATTTGGCCACCCCTGATTTACAGGCGACGTCATGTCCTAATGGTTTGTTTTTTAGGGGTTGATTGCATAATAGAGCAGTGAACTCGATCAAAAGAGAAATGGAGCCCCTCTGTCCACATCATGGGGGTGGCCTGCCAGTGACCACAGATCCCTGCCCAAACTTATCATTTGTTGGCGATCCGGAAGACTGGTGGCACTTGGGTGCTGTCAGTTTTTCAGCTCTCAAAGGATGAAGGAAGTTCTAGCGACTGTAAATGAAATAATCCAAATGTGTAATACTTGCCAGATTTATTTTCTATAACATGCGAGCATATAGCTCTGTTGTATGGGCACATAACCACACATCAGATTATCTTAACCCAGGAGTGTCCAACTCCAGTCCTCGAGGGTTCAGCACAGGTGGCTCAATCCGTGGCTCAGTCAACAACATTGACAACGTTGTTGTTTGACAACAAAAAGTGGAACTTTTTCTTTAAATACACCTGTACCTTGTAAACAAAATGGAGCAAGGAGCTGGGAGACAGTGTTGTGCTCGAGCATCGATACTGTCCTGTGTGAACTGCGGCTTGCGCCGAGGAGGACCTTGTAAAACAAGGTAATAACGGAGACGTTTCAGACTGCAACATATGGGCTACGCAAACCCGGAAGCAGCAGATCAACGCTGAGGCACCAGTGATCCCAGCACGCGGGATCCTAACGCCTCAAGCACAACACTCTCCCAGAAAACAATGCACACAAGCACACCACGGATTAGTACAACATATATGTAATATTTTAATATTAGGTCAAAAGACCACACATTGACACAAAATAATTACATAAACACATATGACATTTTAAATATCTGTATGGTAACTCCAAAAATAAGGATGCTTACCAAACAAAGTATCTACGAAGCACAAACACAGACATACAATAAAAAAACAATATTAAATCAAGAATAACACAACTAGACATCCACTGATAAAGTTCTAAGGGGAAGCTGATTTAAAACCACAATGAGGGGAACTCGTACTGACCATAAGCGTCAGCGGGTGGAGGGAAAAGAGTACACAAGACAAGAGACTTATTATAGCCACAAGTAAATTAGACGACTACAAAGCTCTGGTTTACTTTCAGAAAATACTATTTTTTTTTTATCATGGGCAAAATAGTGTTAAAAAGGCCTGTACCATTCAAACACCAATAAAAATGTGACCTGAGTGAGGCATGTGGATATATTATGTTTATCTTTGTACAAGAGTTACCTTTTTACCTAGTATAACACTATTGTGCCTGATATATATTGAAGGTTATTCATATATATTCTCAAGGTTAGATAACAATACTGCTTTTGCATTACAGGCATTACCTGTCCATGTGATTTAGATCTGACCTCTAAAATGTCCTGTATCCATTATTCTGTAATTATTCCATCTGGAGTATGCTCAACAGATGCTTCAGTAGAGTACATGATTTGCCTCCACCAGTCAGCTGTAAATGTTACTAGTTCACAGCTGCGCTGAAAATACTGTGTGTGCAGAAGAACCATATTAGTGGTGGAGCTGTCACCACACTGCTTCCTGTAGTTGTGTTCCACAATGCATTGGATAGCATTGAGCAAAACATTGTGGGGCGTCACTTCTGAAAGTAGTGCAGTGAATAACGGCTGTATCCCTAATACACTCTTCCTCTACGGGAGTCTGGAACAGAGCCGGCTGACCATGTAAGTCGGAGTCCCAACTTAGGGGTTGAACCAACTGGGCCCCTTTCCTAACAACTAGTGTTCCAGCACTCCCCCCTGATAGCGGCACTGGATAAAGGGACTTTCAAGTTAAATGTGTTTTTAATTTGGGAAATACAGATGTAGCAGCCGTTATTACCCGCTAACACGTTTGGCAGGAAATGCATGACACAATATTTTGGAGGGATTTCTGTAATGGTGGGTTGTTAGAACTTTGGGTACATGCCAACCAGGCGACAGGTAGTTACGGGGTCACTGCCAACCCAACCATTAACCCAGGTGTGCGCAAACTGGGGGGGGGCGAGATCTTCTGGGGGGGTGGTGCTTAAAGAGGTCCCGCACTCTTCCCCAAAGCATTTAAATTAAATGCTGGGGGACTGTGCGAGGCCTCTGTAAGTTCCCTTACATTGTCTCCGACGACTTTAGGCGACGTGTCGCCATGACCATGTCGTGGGGTCACATGACAACGCAATGTCATTTAATGCCGGAGACAAGGTAGGGGGGGGGGGGTGGGGGAGAGCAGGCAGGGGGGGCACAGTAATAACTAGGAATACTATTTCTTACACTTTAATCAGATGATTTTCTTTTTTTAAGGAAGTTGCTGACCTGATCCTCCTTTATTTTAGCTTAGTTGAGTGCAGCAAAAGCCGCCGACGGGTGGGGGGGAGGGGCTAGGAAAGAGCTGGGAGAAGTGTCCCAGGCCCAGCGGCAGGCTCCCCTCACTGTCCCGCACAGGGCCCCTCTCCCTCACTGTCCCGCACAGGGCCCATCTCCCTCACTGTCCCACGCCGGGCCTCTCTGTGACGTTGGTGTGTGTTGGAAGCTGGGCTCGGCTTCCTGCGTGCACCGACTTGTGAGAGCGCCTGGGGGCTGGACAGTGAGTGAGAGAGGCAGGCCCGTGGCAGCAGCATGGGATAGCCAGGCCCGGCAGCAACCATGGGCCCAACTTCAAGCACTAGCCGGCTGGGCGCCCTGCAGCCACTGGCATGAGAGGCCCAGCACAGGAGAGTGAGAGAGGCCTGTAGCAGCTGGCGAGAGAGAGCATCTCCAAGGTAAGTGTAACAATGTATTGGGGGGGGGGGCAGGTTGTGTAAGAATGTATTTTGGGGGGGAATTGTATGCTTGTGTGTGTGTGTGTCGTGTGTCCCGGGGGGGGGGGGGGGAGGAGAGAAGGGAATGCGTAGAGGGAGCAGGATTTAGTGATAGCGGAGGGGGGAAGAGTGACAGGAGTGTAAGAGGGGGGGGGTTGAGAGGGAGGATGAGAAGGGGATAAGAGTGAGATGGGGAGAGAAATACATGGAGAGAGGGGGAATGATATAGAGGAGGGGACTTGGAAGACCGTCGAGACAAGGGGGCTCGCAAGACTGCTGTGACGGGATGGGGGTGGTGGTCGAAACTGTGTCCTGGGAAGTCTGTCGGCGGCCCTGGGTGTTGGTTATGTAACCCATGTTCTCCCCCCACCCCCACCCCCCAGGTCGCAGATTGCACCTTTAGGGTATAGTGAGGGCTGGCTACATGTACTATGGTGGTGCATACCTGCTTGGAACAGGAGGGTCTAAGTCTCCCGCGTTGGTATGGGGGATGACAGGACCAGGCTTCTGGGATATATGCCTTCATCTTTAGTGGTGGTGGTGCTGCGCCTCCATTCTCTGGCGAAACCTAGGGGATAGGTTGGAATCTTCCCAGAGAAAGCCCTAGTCCCAGGGCGAGAGATTCCAATCTCACACACACAGTCTTTTGTATAAAAGCAGCAATGTCTTTATTGTCCTTTTAACAGTGATACAGCACACAGCAGCAGTTGATATGCACCGCAGCAGTTCATATACAGCAGTGCTTCCAAATGTAACTGAACTATTTCTCCTCTCCTCTCCTCCAGGCTATACCCTAGCAGGATGGGCTGTTTGGGGCTTCAATACCCCAACCCCCACCTCCAGGATATACTCTCTGGGTGAGGGTAGATCTCCCCCCTAACCCCCTCAGCAGGGTGAGGGGCATTGGTCCACCGCACTTAGTGCTATCAGCTCTACTCAGTATGGCTGAGTGTCTTCTCTCCTGTTTCCTTGAACTCCCAGACCATGCTCTCTCTGTTCCAGCACTCTCCACTCTCTCTTGATTCCACTACTGTACAACTGCCAGGGCAGGACTCCTCACACACCCTCTCCAGCTCCCAGACAGAACTCTCCTTTCTCTCCACTGCAACAGACTGACACTCCAACAGACTGAACACTCCAACAGACACACACAGGAACAGCCCTCTAAATAGATACAGCCCTGCCCCTCATGATGTCAGCAGGACCTCCCCTCTGTCTCAGGCCTGCCACAGAGTCAGGGGCCTACCTCTATCACTCAAGGCAGGGCTTGGTGGGGGGAAAACCCATGATTACTACTGGCGCCTGCCCTTAACAGGGCTTACTCTAGTAGGAGAAGGTTAGGTAGCCCACTATTTCTTACCGGGGCTACACTTATATATGGTTGGTTTTGCAAGCTGTGTTGTGAGGATTCTGATTTAACTTTTTGTTCAATTTGCAGGCTCTCCAAAAACAGGCACTTCTGCATTTGATCCCCTCTGGATTTTGTGCTGGTTATCCTGTGTTGGTTTCTAAGTTCTAAGTATTTAGTATAGTAAGGGACGTGAGCTTCTTCTCTGCTTCATGCAGTGCTGCTGGTGTTCCTGGTTAACTTCAGCTTTATATAAACCATTGAAGTAAGCTTCTTTCTAGGTAGATGCCTAGTTCTGAGATTGCTAGCAAGGACTTCCATGGTTTCCCAGAAGAGCTCTTCCGTTAGATTATTTCATCTTCCTCCTTTTTCCTCTGTTCTTTCCTGTATTGGTAAATCATAGTTGTGATCAAGCCCTCTCTTTTCCTTCAGCCTCAGTGTGGCTGTTGCTTACATGCCGAGTGTCTGCAGACTGGTCATCTCTTTGTAGCACACATCACCACACTGATGCCTTGTTGTAAAGCACTTGTTTTGTTATTCTAAGAACCAATAAGGTAGCAGTGTCTCTCTTCTCCTTAACTAATCACAAAACAGATTTTGCAATATGGCACACAGACTTGTTTTGTTCTCTGTAAAGTACAGAATTGAACCCTTTCCTGTACCGTCGGGGTTCCACCACTTCGAGTTTGACGCGGAGTCTACGAGTTTTGACCACATATCTCCGGGCTCCAGGTTTACTTGGTAAACCTCCGGGAATGGCGTTCGGCGGCGTCCTCCTGGCATCTTCCCCTGTAAGTAACTCCTGTCAATATGGCCGCAGGGCATCAAATGGCAGGGCGTTGCCATGTCAATGGGAATGCTACGTGATGTCACAGCATCACGTGACACAGTTGCCATGACAATTTGACGTCGTGGCGCCATAAGGCATCCCGTTGTCATTGCAAATGTATGCCGCATGATGTCACTTAGCATCCCGTTGTCATGGCAACACGCGCCATTTTGAAGGGTTGCAGCTGGTGATGCCAGGAGGATGTTGGAGCGATGCCAGGGAGGATACGCCGCTGCAGAAGATCAGCGCAAAATTTTAAAATGTTGTCTCCAGGTTGGCGTTCAGTAGAATGTGGCAACCCTGTGTACTATAGAGTAACACTCACTTTAAGGCAGCCCCTTACACTCAATTCAAATAAACACTACATGTGCCAAAATTAATGGGAAAATCAGGTTATCAATGATCTTCTAACACATTAGCTGGTACAATAATGGCTACATCTATAGTGTGAATTCTGAAGCATTGTATGGCTCAGGCTGATGTGTTTTCAAAAATAGCTCTTTGTTTGAAAAAACGAACAGTTGTAAGTAATGTTTTATTTTACGAAATTGCGTGAGAGCCACGTGGGCAATACGTTAATCTGCTGTAGCATCTAGTTTGGAAAATCTAATTGGATTGTGTTTTGAAGTATGCTAAAATGGCAGATGCACTTACCGTATATTAAGGTCATTAGAATTGTAATGCATTTCATTGTATAATTACTCTTAGTGCTACCAGCATCTTCATCCGTTATTTTATGACTTCCATAATTCGCTTTCTTGGAAGTCTCATGAAATTCTAATGTAGGCCATGCTTAGCACTGACTTTAGTCATTAGAAGCACTTACTGTAATTGGATTACTATGACTGAATATATAGATCACACTGAGCTTACTATGTAACTAATAGTCACATTATTTAAGGAACAGTATGATTTTATTATTGGAGATGGCTGAGCATCATGAAAAGAATCCCTTTCATCCAACTACAAGCTTGATCCATATTGGATGAAATGTCATACTGTGCTGCTTTTACTCCGCTCACATAAATAATTGGAACCGGATAATTTGCAGCTTATCCTAATTATATAGTTTAAACTGTCAAAGAAGGGTTATGTGGATGTTTTTGTATAGTCGTTGCAGTGTAATTACTTTATTACTGGGGGCCCGTTAACGTATTGCTTTGCGTTTTATTACTGTGCGTTTTTCCCGACAACGGTTCCTTACTTTGCAACCTTGATTTTTATGTTTCATCGCTCAGTTGTGAAAATGATCTTTCTAGAGTCCCACTCATACCATGTTTTTCCCATTTACGAGGTGCACTGGCGGTTGCGCTTTAGACTCCAGAAAATTAAAATGCATTCAAATTGTATTAAATTAAATAATGTCAGGTCAAAGATGAAGTCAGGATGGGAACACAAAAATCACAGATATAAAATATAGCAAAATAACGTGTGATGTAAATTAAAACTAAATGAACCATGGCAGCCAGAAGGTTTCAACTTAACACTCATATTGTGAATTTCCCTAGTGATCTTTTCCATCTCCATAGTGTTCCGCATCTTCTCTTTTCATTCTTGTAGCGAGAGAGGGTGGTGACTCTCTTACGTGCAGCTGTTCTACAACTACGAGCAGTAGGCTATTCGTTGGCATCTAGGAGAATATATCTCCAGGATATAGATAACAGGTCCAAGGAGATAAGGGATGCATAGCACCAGTTAAGCTTCTAATCTGCTGTATTATTTCAGACCATAATTTATTCATATACACACATTGCCAACATATCTTGGTGCCGAGTTGACAACAATTATGCCCACAAAGTGGGGAAGGCATTGTACAGATGGCATGAAAACCGACAGGAGTGATACCAACTACATATACAATTTTGCATCCATTCTCCAAAGCTAAAACAGACCGAGAAGTCTTGCTCCCACCCAGCCATATAATAATATGTTCTTGTATAGCGCTGCTAGATTTTACATAGCGCTTTACAGAGACATTTTGCAGGCACAGGTCCCTGCCCCGTGGAGCTTACAATCTGTTTTTTTTTTTTTGGTGCCTGAGACACAAGGAGATAAAGAAACTTGCCCAAGGTCACAAGGAGCCGACACCGGGAATTGAACCAGACTCCCCTGCTTAAAACTCTGTGCCAGTCAGTGTCTTTACTCACTGAGCTGCTCCTTCTCCCGGACCTCCCAGTCCTCATCTAAGTCCTCACCAAGCTCTTGCTCCTATCTAGATAAATGTCAATATTTCTGAAAATTTGGAGTATAGGGATGAAATTAGGTCTCTAATGGATCTGACTTTAAACATCAAGCATCAATGCAAATCTCGAACTAATGCAGCCATTTCTGTAATGTAATGCAAGTCTTTATTTATATAGCGCCATTAATGTACATAGCGCTTCACAGTAGTAATGCATGTGACAATCATTTAAATAACAAATAATACAAATAACAGATTATGGGAATAAGTGCTTCAGACATAAAAGTAACACTTCAGAAGAGGAGTCCCTGCTTACAATCGAATTGGTAGGTAGGAAGAATCTACAGAGACAGTAGGAGGGAATTCTGGTAAGTGTGTCTGCAGGCGGCCAAGCTTTATGTATCGCGTGTATAGTATTAGCCACGGTGCTACTCATATGCTACTTTAAGCAAGTGTGTCTTAAGGTGGGTCTAGCAGGAGCCGGCAGAGAGGATGGATGCGTCCAGGATGCCGGTAAGCCCCTGGACTAGGCCAGAACTTTGCCCCTAGGCCCCAGTTAGGCCCTGAGACACCAGAAGAGCGGTATTGTAGGGAAGGGCTCAGATAGGGACCCTTCCCATTAGAACATTTTGCTGCAATCCTACGCTGGTCGACGGACGTCCACGTCGTGTACTGTGGCCTGGGACCAGGCCGCACGTGGCAACTCAGGAGAGGATTCATCCGGTTGGAGCTTGTGACGCGTACCACTCCTCGACTAAGGCGTGAGGGGATTGTTGGAGGCTCCGCGAAGTGGGACTGACTCAACACACGGTTGCAAGCAGCACCTGGGTACTGGAGTACCCAGGCAGGTATCCAACGTGCCCCAATATTCACAGGGGGTAGCGCTACCTCACATTTGGGTGAAATTGCTGGGATGGACACCAGGGGTTATTGGTGCCACGGCACCTTCAGTACTTTGGGGTAACCACTCAGGGTTTGGGGTCACTGCACTATACTGTTGTTACCTAGTATTGTGTGTTATATGTGTTTCGTATTGTGTACAGTAAAGATTAGTTATATACATTGTGTGGTGTATTACTTATTACTGTTGTATTGGTTCCTGTGAGGGGTTATCCCGCCAATGCTGGGATCCCTCATAGGTGGAGGCGCTGCACGCAAGGAGATAGAGCTCCCCCCAGGCTCCCAGAAGCGGAGGCTCAGGCCTCCTGTGAGCATACAGGTACAGCAGCCCACGTAGTCGCCAGCGTATTTCCCTTAGGCATAGGGAAAGGGGGCTACATTAATTTAACTACATGCACCGTTAAATTAATATTTAACACCGCCTATTTAGAGTTGTTCATTTTATAATCTGGGTAAAGATCTCAAACAAATCCAAAAAGTATATTTAAAGGAATGAGCCATGGAGCATAATATCATTAGCGTATATAGAAAACATACTTCAAATAGCCATGCTGCAACATTTTGTAAGCATTTATAACACTTGTGCCATATATTTTATCACCTTAGATTTGTAGTGAGTTTGATTGAAAAAATGCACTCCCCTACAGTACCTGAGGAACTGCTAATCAGTTCAAAGTCCTGCGGGGGCTAATTTGTCCCATGGACCACAGATTTGCAAGCCTTGATCTAGGCACACATTAGTCTTCATGTTTCACTCCGATTCTAGACCAGCGTCTTACTATTAAACCAACATCCCAACTATTCTGATGTGTCACATTTAGATATTTCCTCTTGCAAAGATACCTCACAGCATTGGCTCTCAAATTGCGGTCCATGGAGACTTCATTGGTGATTCCCAAAGCCATTCAAAATTCACTTCCACTGTTGCCTTTAGTCAGTGTATCACTTCCAGCATGTGTGTTGAAGGCTGCTAGTAAGATACAGGTCCAGTATTTTAAAACCGTTTTACACATACAGGCATACCCCGCTTTAAGTACACTCACTTTAAGTACACTCGCGAGTAAGTACATATCGCCCAATAGGCAAACGGCAGCTCACGCATGCGCCTGTCATCACATCCTGAACAGCAATACCGGCTCCCTACCTGTACCGAAGCTGTGCGCAAGCGGGGAGACTATAGAGCCTGTTACAAATGCGTTATTTACATCAGTTATGCACGTATATAATGATTGCAGTACATGCATCGATAAGTGGGGAAAAGGGAGTGTTCACTTTAAGTACATGTGTATATGTGTACATTTTCGCTTTACATACATGCTCCGGTCCCATTGCGTACGTTAATGCGGGGTATGCCTGTAAAGAAGTAATAGATTAAGAGATGGTAAGTATGAGGGTCCTTCAAAAATAAGTATCTCTGAAGTGGTCTATGATACAGAAAGGGTTGAGAACCCCTGATCCTACTGCAATAAACATCTTGTGCATATAAGACTGAAACAATTCACACTTGGCATGTGCTACAAAATGTAAATGGCCTGTACTGCAACAGCATGTCAGAATATCTTCTGCATAAATTTATATTTTGTACATAAAAGCAAAATGTGATTGACATAAGAGAAATGTAACCTTTAACTTAATACATAAAACCAACTAATCAAAATGATTGTAAGTATGCACAAATATTAAATATATGTCTGTATTTTTATGAAATAAAAAGTGCTTTTTTAGGGTTTTTGTAATTCTTATTCTTTCCATTTTTTCCCCACAGTCTTTTGGATTTTAACTTCAGTTTTCCGAGGGAGTACAAATTTTTATATATTTCCCCGTTCATTATATGTTGTAGAAACTACATATGACCCAGTGAGGAAACACATTTCCGTTACATGTCAGATGGGAAAGTTCATAAATTGTCAGATAATTTCACAGAAGGTTAGTCAAATGCAGCATATACAGTACAGCTGAGAGTTGGCTGTTCCAATGAAACCTTTTGTTTTGCACAAATTAGTCACATTTCTGTTGCATATCCCTTTGGCACTGAAGGGATTAGTGTTTACTATTGCTGGTAAATACATTTTTTGTGAAGAATCATTGGACAGATACAAGCTGCAATTTGTTGGTCTGATATTTCAGGAACATTATCTTTGGAAGATTAGGGGTGCAATCTTCACACTTGTACATATTACAAACTGTAAATGGCAGTTTTGCAGTTTTGCATTTAAGTAAAGCAGCTAGTGAATTTGAGAGGCCACATGTGAAGTGACCAGTGTGTTCCAACTAAACACCGGAGTTTAACAGTAGATAAAGTAAAAAGAAGGTACATGGGAGAGAGTAGGGTAGTTTTTCTTTATCTGACTTTTTAGTGAAGCATTTTCTACCTCTCGCTATCTCGCGATCTCTCTGCCTTATTTAATAATGGACATGGCCATTTTCAGCCAATCTCAGTGATTGAATAAGGTTCGCTTTCGCTCTCTTCCTGCTATCTCTTCATAAAAGTAGTACATAGCTTACAGCTATTCCCAGCCTAATTGTGGTTTCTGCTCTCCGCTCTCCGCTCCGTTCTCCGCTCCGTTCTCCGCTCCGCTCCGTTCCGCTCTCCGCTCCGTTCCGCTCTCCGCTCCGTTCCGCTCTCCGCTCCGTTCCGCTCACTGCTCCGTTCCACTCACTGCTCCGTTCCGCTCTCCGCTCCGTTCCGCTCTCCGCTCCGTTCCGCTCTCCGCTCCGTTCCGCTCACTGCTCCGTTCCACTCACTGCTCCGTTCCGCTCACTGCTCCGTTCCACTCACTGCTCCGTTCCGCTCTCTGCTCCGTTCCGCTCTCCGCTCCTTTCCGCTCTCCTTTCCGCTCTCCTTTCCGCGCTCCGCTCTCCGTCCGCGCTCCGTTCTCCGTTCCGTTCTCCGTTCCGCGCTCTGCTCTCCATTCCGCTCTCCGTTCCGCGCTCCGTTCCGCTCTCCGTTCCGCTCTCCGTTCCGTGCTCCGCTCTCCGTTCCGTGCTCCGCTCTCCGTTCCGCGCTCCGCTCTCCATTACGCGCTCCGCTCTCCGTTACGCGCTCCGCTCTCCGTTACGCTTTACGCTCTCCGTTACGCGCTCCGCTCTCCGTTACGCGCTCCGCTCTCCGTTACGCGCTCCGCTCTCCGTTACGCGCTCCGCTCTCCGTTCTGTGCTCCGCTCTCCGTTCCGCGCTCCGCTCTCCGTTCCATTCCACTCCACGCTCCATTCCGCTCCACTCTCCGCTCTGTTCTGCTCCAGTCTCCGCTCCGCTCCACTCTCCGCTCTGTGAGATCACATTTCTGAGATGTGTCTGAACCATATGATCTACAGTATGTGCTTCCAGAAGTGAAATCCACTGGCATTGAAAAGGCTGCTTGGTTCAGAAATATAAATGGTAATGTTTTGTGAGCGTTACTGTACTGTATGTCAGTTTGAAACATGTGGGCTACTTCTGTTGGGTATAAAAGTGGCTTGCATATATGCGCGCGTGCACACACAGGCACTGCTACCACTGGTAACATAGCATACTGTATCGTGTTGTAACACAGAATATAACAGATTTTCCAGAGGAAAATGTTATTGATCATAACGCAGAATATCAGAAAATAATCCGTCAGCAGAAGCAATAATCTCTGTAACCTTTGCTACATACGTGTATGTATGTACAGTATTATGTATAGATTCTTTTGGTGAAGTTCTCGATGTTTTTTACATATGTAACACATCCTTCCCCCCCCCCCTGCCTCTGGGAGAATTTGGGTAGGCTACTGCTGATGTCGTGCTGGTTACCTGTGAGGGAACAGGAGAGATGAGTTGACCACGATAGTGTGAGGGAACAGGACAGTCCTTTTAGGGATCCACTAGTTTCTCTCCTCTTGGTGTCAGCGCCTCCAGACATAGTGGGTTCAGCTGAAAGCAGTCCCACCATGACAACCTTTACTCCCAATACCTCTGTCCAACAGACTGCCGCTGAGCCAGAAGTATAAATGAGGATGATCTTTATTGTCGCAGCCACTGCTGGTGTCATTACAGCGTATGCTTCAGTTGATAGGATAGATCCCTGACTTCTGGATGGTACTGGCCTGCGGGTAATATTGAGGCCTGGTTAGAGTAGCTTGGTCGCCTCAGGCAATGAGGCTGAGCATGTCTCCCTCCCTACCGGGAGGAGACGTCTCCAACGCACTCCTACCCCATGCAGGGACAGGCTGGAAACCAACTGAAGGTCTTACCCCTAAGGGGCTGAACTTCAATCTATAATTTAGGCACTTCCTTCCTGAAGCTCAAAGAGGGAGGGCCCAGTATCTATACCACCATTGGCTATCACAGATCCCTGTGTCATCTCCACTCATGTCACTCAGGAAGTCAGCATGAGGAGGGGAAAAACCCCATAGGATAGCCTGTCACTGTCTACATCTTATTAGAACTTACGTGACCGGGAAGGTAGAGAGATGGCTGGACCAGCCATGGCTATACATATACAGTATTTTTGGTAAAAGGACAAACGAGGTACTGTATGTTAGTATAAGTTATGCTTTTACTATATTGATATATTCTATGTACTTCAAGTTATGACTATATGCTGTAGGTGTACAACCTATGTTTTTTTGCTTCACAACTCACACACAACGTGCTCATTAGATGAAAAAAACACGTTCCGTCAAGGATACAATTGTCTCATCAGCAGCCTCTTCCTTTGTCTTTGTATGTTGGTCACCATGTTGTTAAAAGGTATCCCAGCAGATGCTGTGGTCGTCATAAAGTCAATAACGCCTAGACAAACCTGAAATTGCACCTCGTGCTTCACATACCAAGTTCCGTATGCAATATCTGCTGAGGCAATTGTTTTTGGTAAGGAAAAAGTTACTGCACAGGTGAACTAAACAAATTACAGGACAGCTCAGTTGGATGTAATGGTGCATGAAGCGGTTATGTCAGAACAAGTGTGGTATTTGTACATTTATGAATCTCATTGTTGGTACTATGATTGTCCTGAATATTGCATTTCCCCCCTTATGTTGTATCTCAATACCAGGGAAATTGCTTCAAACTCCGTTTCAGGGAAAACACAACTTTCTAGCACAGAGGTGGCCAACTCCAGTCCTCAAGTGCCACCAATGGGTCACGTTTTAAGGATCTCCTTGCTTCAGCACAGGTGGTTCAATCAGTGTCTCAATCAATGACTGAACCACCTGTGCTGACGCAGGGATATCCTTAAAACCTGATCTGTTGGTGGCCCTTGACTGGACTGGAGTTGGCCACCCTTGTACTAGCCGCTTAGGAGAAGGAGTAGCTTAATGAAAATATTACTGCCTTTGTAGTGGGAGTTTGTGTGGAGGGAATTATAGTAGAACAAGTCTTTTCTTTCCATGCACTGTACACATGAACCTGTAGGTACTTTACGTAACAGCAGCAATCCCTTCCAAACGGCATTTAGAGAAAAGATGATATGATGTAACCTTGTTTATGAATATTGGTAAAAGTAAAGTAAAAGAGGGGTTCTCTACCTGAGGAACAACCAGTAATTTCTTCGTTTTTCTTCTTTTTTACTTTTTGAAGTGGCTTTCTTGATGTCTACAGTATGGCCATCCATGGTGACTGTTCCATCCTGTTTCTTACAGCTCGATGTTTAAGAAATAGATCAACACAAAAAATGGTTCACAGTGGATCAGCCATTTTGGAAGTACCAAAGAAACAGATGTCTGTGGGTTTTTTTTAACAGGGCAGTAACAATAGTAGTTTAGTTAGGAGAGAATACAGTCGAAATATATACATAAAAATACTGTTTTCTTGCAAATCCCTCCTGTATTTCTAAATGTATGTGTGTAAACATATTTATTTGGCAAACTTCAATTGTGTGCTGAGAACCTAGT
The DNA here is from genome assembly GCF_040206685.1 of Ascaphus truei. Classification (NCBI taxonomy): domain Eukaryota; kingdom Metazoa; phylum Chordata; class Amphibia; order Anura; family Ascaphidae; genus Ascaphus; species Ascaphus truei. The sequence goes on from NC_134490.1 coordinate 27,961,521, forward strand.
TTCATACTACAAACTTACTCTGCAGGTCGATTTCTTATGAATAATGAGTTGTTAGAAAGTGAAAACTATTTAGCTTCATACAGCATACTGGATGCCTAAATATCACAGCGTGCGTCTATCCTGACTTGTAATATGGCTCATTGAATACTCTAAGTTCCCTTGTGCTGAAATACTACATATTGGCCGAGGCGACCCCTTATGCCTTAATAGCTTTTAGCGCAATAAAAAAAAACTCTCTCCTGGAATTTAAACAGTTAGGGGCTCTTTTCAGCTGAATCCCCTGCATGTTTTATGTTTACAGTTCAAATGGCTTTCGTTCCCAAATGAGGTCAGCAACATCATCAGAATTAGTGTTACACAGTTTTATCTACCATGTTGCTCCATCTCCGTCAGGCAGCAGGGATTTTCAGAGAAGCTTTTTCCCAATTAGAAAGGTCCAATAATCTTCAGGTTGGTCCTTTGGGAATGTAAAAGGCCCTTAAAAAGGATGAGGGAAACCATTTTTTTTTTGTTAGCATTGCTGCTTTGTTTCTCACTTTTTTATTGAGATTTTACAGGGAAAAACATACATAATAATATATCACAGATCTAGGCAGAGGGTGACAGACCGCCACCACACAAGGCTATGTGCCGAGTGGAGGAGGCATAGCTCGAGTGATTTCAGATGAAGCGTTTTCTTCCCCAGATCTAGTGGCCATGCCCCCTTGCCGCGCACCCCCCCAGCCGGGCGGGCGCGCATCCAAGGAGCCAGGTCTATGTTTCCCTTTTGGTACAAGAAAGTGGGGGATGGAAAGTTGGACTAAAGGGGGGAAGAAACGGAAAAAGGAGAACAAGAAGAGAAGGGGAAGGGATAGAAAGGGGAAGGTATGGGTGTGGGGAGGAGAATGAGGGGTGGGGAGGTGACACCCCCCCCCCACCGGTGGCCCCGCCCCGGCCAATTTCCAGGGCGCTTCTTAATGACGCCACCATCCAGCGTTTTCGGTTTTAGTCGTATGGCCATTCGTCCCAGATTCTATTGAATTTATCAACATCTTGTTTCAATAGAGCTGATAGCAGCTCCATTGATCTGACCTCCCTTATTCTGGATAGCACCATTTGTTTGCTTGGCGGCTTGATCTGCTTCCATTTTGCGGCAATTGCGCAGTGAGCTGCTGTTAGGATGAACGATACCATTTTCTTGGATGAGTTTGGGAGATCCTCCAGCGGTTTTGCTAATAAGAATGTCAGTGGACTCAACTGGACCTCTAATCCCAACGTCTCCTCCACCAGGGAGTGAATCATACTCCAGAACGGCCGAATGCCCGGGCACATCCACCAAATATGTACCAGGTCTCCCTTCTGGCCACAGCCCCTCCAACGGAGGTGGGACAGACCCGGGAAGACCTGGCTCAGCCTACTCGGGGTGACGTACCAGTGAAATAGAATTTTGTAGATATTCTCTTTAATAGTGGTGCAAATTGATGTTTTGGCTGCTGCTTCCCAAATGTCCTCCCAGTCATCTCTATCTCTAGATTGAGGTCCTCAGTCCATTTTAACATTTAGCTATGGTTGACGGGTATGAAGGATCAAAGAACATATACAGACCAGTGCCCAAAGAGTCCAATAAGTCCCAAATAGAGTCCTAAAATGAAGGGGGAGAGAATCCAGATGGTCCAATCACTAGAAGCTCTCCAATCCAGGGGTCCGTGACATAGGGACAGAGACAAAAAGGAAAATCATAGTGTAATATGTAATATTAAAATTGAACAAACAACATAAAACACATAACAAGAGACATAACACTTAACACACAAGCTGAAAATAAAATAACTATTTATTAAAACAAAGGAGCCTGCTGCAGCGGGTCATCAAGGGGTTAAAACCCAAAACCCTACTTACAGCAGGACTGGAATAATGCGCGTGTGTGACCAAGTATATGCAGATGCCGGTAGCAGTGAGGGTCCTCGCGGGCTCCCCGATATGTGGTATGTGTCCCGTTTCCTCTGACTTCGGAGGACTCTCCAAGATGGATGCAGGGGAAGGGGAATCCACACACAGCTGCACACGTCCAAAGCAGCCTCTGAGGAAGTGACGTTAGTCACAAAACACGTAGGGTCAGAGGTCACGGCGCCTTGGAGAAGTGCTGGTTGTGAGAACGTGAGTCAAGTGAAGCAGGAAACAGCGTCATCGTATTATCGCGAGAGAGGCTGCTTTGGACGTGTGCAGCTGTGTGTGGATTCCCCTTCCCCTGCATCCATCTTGGAGAGTCCTCCGAAGTCAGAGGGAAAACGGGACACATACCACATATCGGGGAGCCCGCGAGGACCCTCACTGCTACCGGCATCTGCATATACTTGGTCACACACGCGCATTATTCCAGTCCTGCTGTAAGTAGGGTTTTGGGTTTTAACCCCTTGATGACCCGCTGCAGCAGGCTCCTTTGTTTTAATAAATAGTTGTTTTATTTTCAGCTTGTGTGTTAAGTGTTATGTCTCTTGTTATGTGTTTTATGTTGTTTGTTCAATTTTAATATTACATATTACACTATGATTTTCCTTTTTGTCTCTGTCCCTATGTCACGGACCCCTGGATTGGAGAGCTTCTAGTGATTGGACCATCTGGATTCTCCCCCCCTTCATTTGTTTGGATTCTATTTGGGACTTATTGGACTCTTTGGGCGCTGGTCTGTATATGTTCTTTGTGCTTTCTCTGGTGTTGTTCTGCTAGTGTTCCTGGCTGCTCTGCACACACTGTGTATTGTTATATTTTCTATTTAGTTTTAATATTTGTTGTATCCCTATTTTTAATGGTTTGTAGCACCTAAGCACTTTCTTTTGTGTTATCTCGGTATCAAGGATCGTGCTAACTCCTCGTATAGTCCAGCGATCAAACCCTTCCGATACGCCTCTACTGCGCACCGCTTCTCAAAGTTAGTAGGTTTTTCAAACTTTGAGTTGGGAGCTACTCCCATCAGGAAGTGTCTGATCTGCAGGAAGCTGAACATAGGGAGGGCTACTGGGTGGTGTTTCTTCTGTAATTCGGAGAAAGACATGAGCTTTCCCCTGTCTATCAAGTCGGAGGCCTTTGTTATACTGGCCTTTTGAAATTGTTTAAAGTCCCTGGGGTCGCAACCCGGGGGGAAATCTGGGTTGCCGAATAGATGAGTGTTTTCTGAAGGGGAAGACGTTAAAATGTATTTAGTTTTAGACTTGGACCATATCCTCCACGTGCATCTCATAGCTCCCAGGCTTGTCTTGCCCGACACTATCTCCTCTCCCCCCTCAGACCACAATAGGGCCGGGAGAGACGTAGGAGGTCTCAATCTCCAACCAGCAGCAGGACGCTGGATCATTGTTACAAGTCATCGCCTGTTTTAAATGGGCTGCTAGGTAATATTTAAATATATCTGGTACTCCCAGGCCTCCACATTCCTTCGGTGCCATCATGATTGACCTGGCTACTCTAGGCTTTTTATCGTTCCAAATGAATTGGAAAACTCTGTTTTGTATATTTTTCAGGTCCGTGACCGGGACATGGATTGGCAACGTCTGGAATAAGTACAACAGTCTAGGTAGAATGTTCATCTTTACAGACGCCACCCTTCCTAGCCACGAAATTTGTTGTACATTCCAGCTCTGGAGATCCTTTTTAATTTCCGCGAACAGTTGTGTTTATACAGTGCTCCATAGGAATTCGCAATTTTGATCCCGAGGTACTTAATATTCTTGGAGCTCCATTTGTAACTAAAATTTGCTTGCAGGAGTTTTACTTCTGCGGGTGTCAGAGAGAGATTCAGGGCTTCAGATTTGTCGCTATTGATTTTATACCCCAACACCTGGCCAAATTTTTCAAGTTGGGACTGAAGGTTAGGCAGGGTCATCAAGGGGGAGGACAGGGATAAAATCACATCGTCCGCAAATAGCGAGATCTTATACTCCCTCTCTCCTATCCTAATATCCTTTATATTTTGGTCTTTTCGGATTGTTGCTGCGAGGGGTTCGATCGTTAGGGCAAAGAGGAGTGGGGACAAGGGGCAACCCTGTCTCGTACCGTTCCTTATTTTTATGGGGACTGAGCTTCCACCCGGGAGCTTCACAAATGCTGATGGGTTCTAATATAGTGCTTTGATCCCCTCTAGAAAGGGTCCGCTGAAGCCGAATTTGACTAATGTTTGGATCAGAAAATCCCATCTGATTCTATCAAATGCTTTTTCAGCATCTAAGCTCAGCAAGCAAGCTTTCGTTTTTGAGAGATGCACGTGGTCGACAATATTTATAATTTTGCGAGTATTATCCGAGTCTTGTCTGCCCGGAATGAATCCCACCTGGTCTTTGTGGATCAAACTCGGTATTATTGGGTTTAACCTATTAGCCAATATTTTACTATAGATTTTTATGTCCGAATTAAGGAGAGCAATTGGTCTATAACTACGACAGTTCAACGGGTCTCGTCCCTCTTTATGGATTATCACTAGGTTCGCTGAGGACATTGAGGGAGGAATCGCTTCCCCTTCCATGAAAGAGTTGAGAACTGCTAGAAGATGAGGGGCTAGCACCGTCTTAAACTTCTTTTAGTATAAATTGGAGAAACTGTCTTGGCCTGGGGTCTTATTTGTTTTTAACTGTTTTAAAACTTCCACTAATTCCTCAACTTTTATTTTTTCGTTCAATTTGAGGACGGTTTCTTCCGGGAGGGCCGGTAGGCTGCACTCCTCTAGATATTTTGAGATAGCCGTCAACCCAGACTGAGCGTTTTGGGGTGGGGACAAGTTATATAATTTTGTTTAATCCGAAAATTCTTGGGCAATTTCGTTTTCCTTAAATGTTTTGGATCCAGCTTTCATTCTAATTGCTGTAATTTGGGATTTAACCCTAAGACCTCTAAATTTATTGGCCAAAATCCGGTCTGCCTTATTGCCTTTGTCGTAAAACCTTTGCTTTGTCCATCTTAACGCCCGCTCTACCTCCTCAAGTTGAACGGTTCTTAATTCCGACCTTGCTTTGTCTAGCTTTTTAAATAATTTTTTTGTAGGTTTGGTTTTGTGTTCGGCCTCCAGCCCTTGGACTCTCTCTAATAATTCCTTATAGATTTTCTCCTTTTTTTTCTTTTGGTAGGATGCTATGGAAATGAGGAACCTCGAGTTGTTGTCTTATGGGCTTCCCACAGCGTGGCCGGAGAGTTCACTGAGCCCTTGTTTATAACAAAGTATTCAGAGATTTTTTGGGAAATCGAATCTACCACTTCCATGGAGTTTAGTAAGGAGTCATTTAGTTTCCACTGATAGCTGGAATTTTTCGAGAAGGGCAAAGAGAGCAGCATATCAATGGGGGCATGGTCAGACCAGGAAATTGATCCAATATTTGACTGGAGGGACACCTGGAGAACATCTCTGGAACCTAGGAAAAAGTCAATCCTCGAGTAGGTCTGATATGGATTGGAAAAAAACGTAAAGTCTCTCTGTTCTTGGTGCTGGGACCTCCAGATGTCGAAACAGAGAAAAATCTTTCATGATATCTCTAAGGCTCTTAGCACCAAGGAGTGTGGACTTGGGAGGTTTGGAACCCTGGGCACTTGCTCTATCGAGGTCTGGGGAGCTGATCACATTGAAATCTCCTGCTTTTAAAACTGACTTGTGTTGGTTTTTACTCACGATCTCCAGTACTGTCCTGATGAATGCTATCTGGCCCTCGTTAAGCGCGTATATGTTTACCAGTGTGATTGGAGATCCTGAGAGGATTAGGTACTTACCCTCTGGGTCAGCTATCATTGAGTCTAAGGCAAATGGCGTGTTACATCGAAATAATATAGCAACCCCTCTCTTTTTGAATTGACAGGACGCGTAGAATGCCTGGGGATATATCTTTTTTAATGTGTTTATAGGGGTGCATGAATTAAAATGGGTCTCTTGTAGGAAGAGAATATCCCCTTTGAGATTATTTAGTTCTTGAAATGCTAGATTCCGCTTTCCTATCTAGTTAAGCCCTCTGATGTTCATCGAGACCAGTTTTATATTGGAGGAATTAGACATAGTGTTTTGGAACCCACAGAGGCCGTATCCGCGGTCGCTTTCCCAAGGCGGCCAGCCTTTCTTTCTTTTGTCTGGGACAGAGCGGGCCCGACACCTTCCTCTTTTTCCTCGGTCCGGGGCAGAGCCCCCACACGAGGGGAGGTGGAGACCCTCCCGGGGAGGGGAGTGGAGGGAATTGGGAAGAGAGTGGTGGAAGAGACAGAGAGACAGAGAGACAGAGAGACACAGAGACACAGAGACACAGAGACACAGAGACACAGAGACACAGAGACACAGAGACACAGAGACACAGAGACACAGAGACACAGAGACACAGAGACACAGAGACACAGAGACACAGAGACACAGAGACACAGAGACACAGAGACACAGAGACACAGAGACAGTCGGACAGAGACAGTCGGACAGAGACAGTCGGACAGAGACAGTCGGACAGAGACAGTCGGACAGAGACAGTGTGAAACAGAAGGGCTTTTAGAGAGCCCCATCCAAAAATCCTTCATAGCCCTAATGGTGAAGGAAACGGGCTTATTGCCCTGGGAGATCTTCCTGAATGCTCCGTAACTGGAACACCCAGGAGAAAAACCGGGTTCCCCACTTTTTGATATTAATACATTCAGTTTTTCATGCTTGAGCAATTATATTTCCCAAATGTAGGATCTAATTTTTCCCGACATTGACCGGAATAATCAGTATATTCCCAGGGGTGGGGAGAGGAGGATGGGTGGGGGGCGGCGCTTAGAGGGGGGAAAGGGAGGGGGAAGGTCGCCGCACGGGACCAAACAGGAGTAGGAGACGATCCCAACTCAATACTAGTTACATGTGCTTATTCTATCTTACTTTTAATAACATTGTATTTCTCTTCACTACCTCATCTCGTGAATCAAGATTTCTTGTGAGACCCTATTATGAACAATCAGGTCCCATCTATACTCATTTTACATCTGTAGACTGTTATTTTTTATATAGCAGATTGGGAGGGGATCAGCAGGTCTTTATTCCGAAGTCTGGTTAGGGGAGGGGGACGATCAGGGTGTTTGGAATGACCCCCTTGGGGTCTTGATGTGAGACCTGGGGGATAGTCCCATAATGGGTGTGTGTCCAAACCTGATCATGAGTCCCTACCCTCAGCAAAATAACCCGTGGACATCCGTCATGCTCCTCGGTACATGGGTCCAGGGCAGATCTCCCAATTGAGACCATGAAGACTGTGGGGGAGTCCCAGGGATCCGGGAGCGCGACCTCGTTCCTCCCGCTGTCTCCCCCTCTTCCCCCCCCCCGCACCGACCTCCGGCGCAGAGAAGCCGGATCCGCTGGAACCCAGCCGTATCGGGAAGCTGCGGACCGTCGGAACCCCTTCAGGCGCCACATCCCCGCGGCCTCTTCTCAACCCCCCCAGCGGGGGGTTAAACCAGCCGCTTCACTACAGAGAAGTCAGGGAGCGATGGAGGTCCGATAAAGGAACAAAGGTAGGGGGAGTGAGAAGGGGATGATAGAGGGGGGTGAGGGGGATGCTGGAGGGGAGGGTGCCAGAGGGGTTTGAGGGGGGTGGAGGGGAGCGAGAGAGGGATGGAGGGGGGGGGGGGAGAAGAGAGGGGTGGGGGGAGAGGGGAATGGGGGGGCATCAGCTTGCAAGTGGGGCACAACTGTGTCAGGGAGTGGGGGATCAATGGAACCTGTGCCATATCACCCCTGTTTGTGTTAGTGGCAGATCTTCTCAGTCTCCAGCTCTTGGGTTCTTCTGGGTCGCGATCCTCTCAGAGGTTCTTGGTGCTCTTGGAGGAGTAGGCGAACGCCTCCTGTTTTCCGAATCCTCACCGTCGCCCAGAGGGAAGAGTTTCAGGGACTTCATAAACCGAGGGATATCCTCAGCGTCTGCGATGGATGAAAACTTTCCATTAGATTGGACCACCAATTTAAAAGGGAATCCCCATCTGTATCGGATCCCGTTTTTCCTCAGGAGTTCAGTGAGGGGTCTCATTTCTTTTCTTCTTTCAATTGTGGCTCTGGAAAGATCACAGAAGATCTGTATTGGATCGTTTTTAAACTGCAGGGCTCCTCGCTGTCTGCTGGCAGTTAGCACCTTTTCTTTTATAGAATACGAGTGGAATCTAATGAGGACGTCTCTTGCTCTTTTAGGGTCTGTTGATTTTGGGCCGGGAGCTCTGTGCACTCGGTCCACCTCTACCTCCTTCTGGCAAGCTTCGGGACCAGATATATGAATAGATCTTTCAGGTAGGGTAGTAGAGAGTCCGTGTCTACAGACTCGGGGATATTGCGCACCCTCAGGTTTTGGCGCCGATCCCTATTCTCCTGGTCGTCTATTCCCTCCCTGAGGGCCCTGATCTCATTGCTCATTCTGCCCATTTCCTCTTCGGTCGAGGATTGAGCTATGACGATCTCCTCAACTTTGTTTTTTAACGTGCCTGCTCTCTGCGAGAGGGAGTTCAGCTCCGTTTTTAAGCCGTCGATCGCCGAGGTGAGATCTTGCTGAAATCCTTTCCGCATCCTCAGGAACAGCCGTTCCATGTATTCCGGGGATAAGTTTCCTGGTATCTCTGGTTCCGCAGCCGCCCGGCTTCCCTCTATTTCCTCGGGGGCACATGCGCCGGCGCCATCTTGGGAGGCCTCTCTGGTGGATGAGGAGCGCGGGTTCGGGGAGAAGAAGGTTGATACACTTTGCTGGGCAGGTTTTTTTTTAGTTTTTTTGACATCCTGAGGCTGCAATTAGGGGTATTGGCGAATTTGGGAACTTTCTGCTTCGTTTTTTGCTCGATCTAGCACTTTGCAGCTGGTGGGGATCAGGAGCAATTCTCCTAGGCAGCCATTCTCATCAGCGTCGCCGGAAGTCTCCCGAGGAAAACCATTTTTAGCTTGGTAAGATCTCTTTTATTTTGGAAGCTGTCTATTGGTGTGAAACCAATTCAAAGGAGTTTAAGATGGAGGTGAATCCCAACACAAGGATTTGTACTTGTGTAGCCATAATTACCCCATTAATGACAAATGAGTCACACTACTGTATATGCGTTCGGTCAAAGGAAATAAACAAACAAACCAAAGTAGAATTTGAATACTATATTACATTTGGGCTACAAAGAGAAAAAATATATAATTCTAATATTGCTTTATAACAATACCAATAATGAATGACTTTATTATAGAGGTGGATTGTTCATTGCAATCGATTTTAATTTATTTTCACTCTTCTAAACAAATCACAATGATGGGGTCCAAATGTTTTTGGTTTGTCGAAGTCTTAACAATTGGTGCAAGGAAAACCTTCGTATGGCAACAGCCAGTGACTCTGAAAAAATAATATATAAATAGCTTTTTACTTGACCTTATTGCAGTGGTCACCATAATCAATAACAATAGGGAAAGCAAGAAGACAGCTATTTTGACATGGTCCTTTTAAACACAGACTGACCTACCATGTTGATGTCAAATGAAACAAAAAGCCCAATGTACTTTCAAAAGAGCTTTGTCTGGTTTAGATAAAAGCCAAAAGACCTCTGCAAAGCTGATTTATAAAGCAAGAGATAACTAGAAAGGACACGTGACTCCTAGAGGAAGAAATCAGGGGGGTACCAGTTATGTTGGCAAGTTAATTGACGGAGTATGAAGTATCTTTCGTACAACAACAAATGTGATATGTCGAACATTAAAATCCTTCCAGTTGATTTTATTTATTAGCATGTTCTTGTATAGCGCTGCTAGTTTTACGTAGCACTTTACAGAGACATTTTGCAGGCACAAGTCCCTGCCCCGTGGAGCTTATCTATTTTTTGGTGTCCGAGACACTTGCCCAAGGTTACAAGGAGCTGACACCGGGAATTGAACCAGGTTCCCCTGCTTCAAACTCAGTGCCAGTCAATGTACTGTATCAAGTATTGTTCAAAAGGAAGTACTGTACTTTCAGCGGAAAATTAACATTGCTCTAGAAATGAAAACTAACATGTTTGAATTTGTAAAAATAATTTCTTTACCATATACTTTGTTCGGGACAGAGCACAGAGTTCAGACCTACTGAGTACCTCTGAATGGTTAGCCATACTTACTTACCTGTACTGTGTACAGTATGTTTGAGAAAATGTTCAAGTGCACAAGTCCTGTATACATATATTAATGAGTAGTGGGACTTCTGCCTCAATGGAAAGTTTGACTTTCTAGTGACAACAGAAAATTATTAAGTGGAAGGGCCCTTTAGTTTCATGGCACCATTCTGATAAAGCGCATTTGAGATTAAATGTGTAGAGATAAGATGCAAATCATGTAGAATGGATTCCGCATGGAACTCATTTAATACTGTGTATATAGTAGGCTATTGTAGGATGCGTCCCCTGAGTTTTATCTTTTGTAGCTTAACCCTTTGCATTGGCCAGATGCCACAGGTGTGTGATCACTTGTGAAGTGATCATGTGACCTGCGCCCACCCCCCAACATCAGGAACAGAGGAGAGGGTCCTGCTCTTTAATTCTGATTGCGTACAAATCTCCATGGAAGCTTATCAGACTTCATTAAGCACCTCTGTTACCTGTGCTATTCTGGGAACGACATTATGGCCATGTGAGTGCCAGTCCCTGTGCCTTTCCCAAAAGGCACCAAAACAGCTTATTGTAAGTGGAAATGTGCTTTTACTTATTATATCCAAAGTATGTAACGGATCAAGTGTTTGTTTCCTTGTGGTTTCTGACACAAAACCGTGCAGCCACAAATAGGAAGCCGTGACATCACCTTCCGCTGATGATGTTCCCTATTTCGCCACGGGAGTGAGGCTGACCCCAATTAGATTTTGTCGCCACGTGGCAACTAGTCCTGCCTGGCAGAAAAACGGCTGTTTCTCCATCTGGGGGATCCTCAGCGATTGGGGTACAGCAGACCGACGGTTTAAAAAATCCTAGTACTTCTTCTTATGAATTGTTTATTTATGGTTCCCTCAATTATTATTGGATGATGTACATTTTCTTGTTAAACAATGTTATTTTGTTTCTACTCCTGTTATTTTCTACAACTGAGCTTGATTTATTCTCAGATTAATGGGATTTTTGTCAAATCAAAGACGATGCCCTCATCTGACTAACTTTGTGGTGATCAGAAGGTGAAATTCCCTATGATTTGCCTTATGCCAGGACAATTTATAGCAGCCACGTATTAAGCACGGAGATTGTTGCACACATACTGTATCTTGTGAAACTTGAAACCTCTTTGTGCACATTGCAGAGAATCGAACCAGGGATAAAACAATATGGCCTTCGGACTGCTGGGGGTTCCAGAATAGTATGCATAGACCTATGCATTCCACACTAGTTATGATATTTGTAGATATATTTTTATTAGCTTGAAGAATTAACGGCTCGGTAAAGGTAATTATTTAAAAATCAGACTGCAATTTTATTTTACCTGCAGTTACTAAATTGTGTTGATGTGACGACCTGTAGTAATTGCACAGATTGGGTATTATACTGTCATTTTGTGAGCAGAAGGGTTGTTTAGACAATTGTGTTTTTTGTCACAAAATGCTAAGTAATACGGATTTTAAGTAACAATAAGTAGAGCTGTTTTGATTTAGTAAGGACAAGTACAGGCATTTTCATTTAGTTTAAGCAAAGGTTTGAGTATAGTTGCCTTAATCCCGCCATTGCTGTAACAGTCGGTTACGCACAAATGTGTTGCAGGCCTTTGTGATGTTGAGTAGGTGAAGGTTTATTCCTTTGTGTGACGAGCTTAGTGAGCATTAAGCTAGTTGTAACCTGCCACAGGTGTGTGCCAGTGTACTAATCTGTTATTGGTAGGGTTTTCGAGTCACATTCTCATTACTCCTTGTTTAAGAAAATAGTGTTTACTTTAGATCATTGGCCTAATGAGTCAATTAATTGCTTATTAAAATAGACATGTATTTAATTGGCAGAATGAAAGAAATGAATGTACTTGATATACACACAAACATAACATCTAGAATTAATTTGCACTGCAAGCCTGATGTAGTTGGTAGAAAAAAAAGTTGCAGTCCATATATAATGCAGAAGTGATCTATTTTGGAAGTACAGTACAGTACTAATTCAGTGGCATTCTTATCTGAGGGGTGAAGAATACTAGAAAAGTATTGTGAATTTAATGCAGATGGAATGTGTACAAGGTTCATTTTCTGAACTCTGTTTTGTTATATTTGTAGTTTGGCTACTAATCTACCCTGCCTGACATGTAGGTCCCGGTATCAGTGCAGGCAGAAGAGAGACTAGGGGAGGGGGGGAGGGGAGGAGTGAGACTAGGGGAGGGGGGGAGAAGAGAGACTAGGGGAGGGGGGAGAGAAGGGAGGGGGGAGAAGAGAGACTGGGGGAGGGGGGGAGAAGAGGGACTGGGGGAGGGGGGGAGAAGAGGGACTGGGGGAGGGGGGGAGAAGAGGGACTAGAGGAGGGGGAGAAGAGAGACCGTCTGGAACCCCTAAGGAACTTGGGACAAATGGCCATTTTATACACCCTTCCTTTGGTAATCTATCCTGTCCAAACGGTGACGTTACGCATGCCAAACGTGCAGCGGCTTGTTTGTGGGAGGAACAACAAATACATTCCAGCGCCTCTACAAATGTCCAAATAATAGGAATGTAAATAGTCAAACCATGCATGTAATGTCCACTCTGGAAAATCCGGATATGCTTCCGAAGATCCACGGAGAACTTCTCAGGACGTGGGAATAAGCACATGAAAAATTCAGTCTTTTTTTGATATGTAACGATCATTTTTTCAGACAGCCTCACTTATATATATATATATATATTGTTATCACCATTGGGTGCTAGCAATACTAGATATTCACAAATAGTTAGATCACATATAGGCATCAGCGCTGTTAGCACTTATCTTTTTTTTTTCTTTGTGGGAGGAAAGAGCATTTCATAAGGCATATAGTGCACGTTAAAGCATCACTGGATGCATTATATGCAGCAAAGTACTATAGATGGCAATGATGCAAATGCACATTGGCGATATAATTTACCATCCCATTGATATTGTATTACTATGGTTTTTTTTACCATAGCATTTGCTGCCACGGGGAGATGTCCAGAAACCAGAGAATATACTTGCTGCTCTTCTCTTGCCCCTGCAGCACATTGTGTATTTCTTTTTATTTATATATTAATTTACCAGGAAATACATTGAGTAACCTCTAATTTTCACGCATGTCCTGGGTTCATTCTAGTTTCTATTAGTTTTTGAAATAAAGCTATACTGTGTAGCATTAAATGTGGTGGGTGTTCAGCTTGCAAACTATTCACGGGGAGAGTTGGGTTTAAGGGAATGTAACGTGCTCGCTGTGAACTAGGTGGTCCTCATGTACATAAGAACATTATTTGAAGACTACATGACATGAGAAAAGGTGGGATGGTGGTAAAGAGAATTCCAGTGATTTGGTGTCAAGTTGTGGTTTGAGGGGCAGAGTTTGCAGAACTGGGCATATGGGGGATGTATGTGGAATTGAGGAGTTGCACAATAGAGCACTTTCAAAAAAGTTTCTCCATTGAAAATTAAAGTCTATAAGAGACTGATGCTAAAATTCTGTGAGATTACTGACCTTCAGCCAATGGTTGATACATTTTGAAGTTTGTTTATTTGATTATGTTAATAGATATCCGATGTTGCTGTGTTGGTAAACCCCTTCCATCAGGGATCCCTGGTCAACCCAATCATGAGGACTAACCACTGAATTTCAAACCCTGTGAAGTCACTTACTTTATGTATAAACAGAGTATTACTTTATCCCTAAAATACTGCCTGCCTGAAGTTCCCTGAGGAGAGCTTTGCATAGAGTAGTGAAAGGGCGAAGTGGTGAGGGATAGGAGCCTGGCACAGCTCTTTGAATGGATTAGTGTGGAGACAGGCAAATAATAAAAAGAATCCAGCAAGGAGGTTGAAGTAATTACCACTGAGAACCGTAAAGAAAAAAAAAATGAGTAAAACTGGAATGTGCTGTACAAATAAATCGGACAAATCTCAGTTTTGTGCTTCTAATAATTATTCCCTTGCATTGTAAATTCTGCTTAGTCCAACGCTTGGCTTCCAGCTTCAATATAGATCACGTGTCCTTGTGTGTTCAGTATGGAAACCGTTTAAACGTTGCCATCCTTTTTAAAGCATCCAGGCATGCTGGTCTTTTTGTATTTGGGGGGTGGTTGTGGAATGGATTAAAAGGAGCATTCCTTGCAGCTGCTTTAAAAAATATATATATATTTATTTTAATAGGTTTTGAAGCTGAACTGCGTTGCTTTCAGCTCCCTGGACCCCCTGCTTCCCGTGATATACGGATGGGGTGCCAGCATCTCTTCAGTTTAACTGTCCGGGTCACGCAGGCCAATAGGAAGCCCCAAGGCATGATGTCACGGCTTCCTATTGGTCCGTGTCACGCAGGACTTTTAAACTGCCATATTGTGAACCCAACCAGGGCTCCTACCGGCACCCTATATGGAGGTAAGTATCACAGGAAACAGGGAGTCCCTGGAGCTGAAATAAACGCGATTCAGCTCCAGAGCCCCCCAGCTTCCAACTTATTTTTTTTAAAAGCATAACAGTAAGAACTGCTCCCTTTTTTAAAATCACCTGAAACTGTTCAGCCATTATATGGTTCCGGAAATATTACTCCTTGTGTCCTGCTCGACCTTCAGTGGCCAATAGAAAGGTTCAATATTGACATTGGATTCCCGGACATCAGGGAACCTCCGATCAGCTCTGAGTCCCAGATTTCTGCAACCAGTCCTGTTTGTCACAGCATCTTTTCCTGTGAGTCTTTGGAACCCGGTGTCTACTGGGGAACAGGTCTGCCGAAAAGGGGAACAGTTTACCAGGTTCCTCCTGAGTCAGAGAATGAGGCTCCTCCTGAGAGACTGGAGCCATTAGGTTTGAAAAAAAAGGCCAGTCACGGCCGAGCAAAACGGGGGCAGGGAGCCAAGGAGCGACTCCTACTTCGATCCTAGCCTCCTGACCTTTCACCTGTAGCAGGATTTTGGCTGTCGGATACCATTTTACATCGCCGTGTATACACTCTATACTCCATGGGGAGTCAAAGGAAAGCACGTCAGGCGGTAACAGTTCCCGGAAGACCAACGTTTTTCCAGAGCCTGAATCTATAAGGGCCTGGACGGTTTTACCACCAATCTGGACTGGAAGTAGCCAGGGCTTGCCACTTTCTCTGGGGAAGGCCGAGGCGACTGTCCTGCTGAAGGAGCAATCCATCTGTGGACAGTCCACATGACGGTGGCCTTGTTCTCCGCAGGCCGAACATGGAGAGGGTTCCCTTGCCGGAGGGTGCCGTGGATACCGCTCAGCGGGACCGGATACTGGAGACCAGGCCTCTGATGGGTCCTGTGTGTGACGTCCTCTGAAGTTCCTCTAATTTGGCGACGAGCCGACATTAGGAAGTAGATGAGGGTCTCGTCGGGGACCAGCATTTGAACCCCTCCCTTGCTGGAACTTGGCAGTTGCGTATGGATGGGCCGTAGGTTCCCCGTTGGTCCGACCTCCCTCTTTGGGCGTCCGCAAGTGCCGGTGGAGTCGGAATCCATCGGTTCCAGGACACTCTCCTGCTCCTCGTCCCCAAGGAAGTTCTCAACGAGTCGGACCGCCAAAGCTAGGGTTTCGGCAGCATGGCGTTTTACCCAAAAGCGTGCAGAAGGGGAATTGTTCCAAAACAACTTGCTCAAGAATTGCCTCCTTAGTGCGTTCCTCGGGTTGTATCCAGTGAGTACACAAGTTCAATAACTGCTGAGCGAGGACCCGGGGTCTCATCTTAGCGGTGTACTTCAGGCTCCGGAACTGCTGCCGGTAGGTTTCTAGGGTCAGACCTAAGCAATCCATTATGGTGACTTTTACTTGTTTGTAATCCATTGCCTGGTCCGCTGGGAGGCCCTAATATGAGGCCTGGGCTTCCTATGAGGAGCGGGGCCAAAGCGGTTGCCCAGCGATCTGCAGACCAGTCCTGGGCTTCGGCAACTCTTTCAAATGTCAGTAGAAAAGCCTCTGGATCCTCGTTCGGAGCCATTTTCCTCAGGAGGACCAGGGGTTTGTTCGCAAGTTCTGGACTGGTAGACCCCTGGGATTGAGTCAGCAACCTGGCAATCCGCTCATCCTGTGCTTCCTGCTGCTGGATTAGGAGCTGGATTTGCTGTTGCAATAGTCTTTCATTTCTCTCTGCCTGTAGTCGGGCCTGTTCGCACAGAAACGCTTTTAAAAGTTCATCTTTTTTTTGTGTGTGGCCCTTCAACTGCAGGGGCCTCTCAAAATCCCGGCACTTCTGACACCATATGTTGCAGGGTACATGCAACCCCACGTGGGGTTTCTGGATAAGGCTATTTATTGAGCCTTAAAATTGCAGTACACAAAAACAAAACCGCTTCTTTTCAGCATACAAAACAAAAGCTTCTTTTCTGCATACAAAAACCCAGATAGTTCATCAACCATGCATTTGGAAAACAGACCTCATAGCAGTAATATACTTAAGCGTTTCAGTCCTATCTCTTGACCAGCCAGCCCGCATGTGTGTACAGCCTGGGGGTTTTAAAACACCTTGATTATGCAGCTGGGACCACTCTAATTGTCAGGAGCTTCCCAGCTGAAAGTTAACCTCCTCACTGCTGCACTGCATACCTACACATACGTCTGCCAGGCATAGAGCTGGTGACGTTCATTCACCCTGTCACAGGCTCATTCATCTTTAGGGTTGCCAGGTGGCTTCTCTAAAAATACTGGACACAATGGTAAAAAGTGTGACGCGCTTGACACACACACACACACACCCCTCTCCGCTCCATGCTGTTTCCTCCACTCCTTGGCCCCAACCCCAGGCTCCTGACACTTCCTCCTGATTGACTGCATTAACCAGCAGCAGCCAATCAGGATGGTGGAAGCTGCTCAGCCCCCTAACAATAGCCCTGCTCTCTTCCAGCTCGGGGAAATCCCGAGGCCCCCCAAGCCAGTCAGGTCACTATGTCCAGAGAGGTAGTACCGGTATACACATACATGTCCAGAGAGGTAATACCGGTATACACATACATGTCCAGAGAGGTAATACCGGTATACACATACATGTCCAGTATTACCTCTAATATTTTACTGGACGGAGTGTCCAAATACAGGAAAATCCAGTTCAATACGGGACACCTGGAAACCCTATTCATCTTTGGAATTACTTCATTACTTCATACTGGTAACACAGGAAGTACTCGCTGGCTTGGGTTATTGGTGGCAATATGTGTAACTGTGACAATTCAATAAACTGCAATTTACTGTAGCAGAACTAATGGAAAGGTAGTTTGACACGGACCTCTCACAAAGGCACATCTTTGGGAAAATAAGGGTCAGATGTATATTTGTTTCTTGTTGCATGTCTCCACTTCCTCTCATGTAGTTGTACAGTATGTTTTATTGCGGAGGTGCTCAACTCCAGTCCTTAAGACCCCCACCCCAACATGTTTATTTTAGGGTGCAAACATACTAACCTACGTTACAACAGAGTTTTAATGTAGGTTAGGTTTAGTTAACAAGAATGTGGGAAAAGTTGCTCTAACTTTTGAATTGCTAAGCTAAAGAAAGAAAGAAAAACGTTTTTATTCCATTGCAATGTCCTTTAGTAATTGCACTATGCATTACCTGTAGAACTAATGCCTTGGTGCTCATTTTTATTACAAAGAGCAGAAGACCATGTTAACTCGCATCCATGTGGATTTTATTTATAAAATGTTTTACCAGGAAATCCTACCTATTAATCTTGATCTCAAATATGTTCCGAGATAGAAAACGTTGAAATCATTCAAGAAGACCGAGTGAAGAACCAGGAAGTTATCGGCAGCAAGAGAGCTAAACAACCTGCCTCCAAGGAACCAAGCGTGTTGTGAAGCAATTGGTCTTTGCAAAAGGTGCCTCTCTATAGGCCAGAGCGGTCATGTGTGCAATCAGCACAGCAGAGTTCTGAGGAGCTGTTCAGAGGGAAGCAGTCCCTGCACATGGGTCCTGACAGTCGGCCCCTGCAATGTTCATTAGATGTCATTAGGGCACTCTCTGTAGCAGGGGTACACACCCCTGCTCTAAAGGTTAAGGTGTAATACACCTAGCTTTGAGCTATTAAATCTTAGGTCGCTTTGGTACTAAACAAGACTTCACTATGAAGCTGGCTGACACATGTAAAGGTCATTAAAATAATATATATATTAATTTACTTTGGCAGAATGTGATTTTTGTTTTACAGAAACCACTGGTAACTGTGTCACCAAAAAGTATCTGCGAGAAATAACACCTAATAAACTAAATATGTCATCACACTATACTTCTGAAACAGAAAGCGTGTTAAGTGTACTAGCATATAAAATATAAAATAAAATATGACAAAAAGAGTACAATTTCTGTGATCCGTGCTTAAAGTAGTGCGCAGCACTGTTGGACAACTCTGCAAAATGGCAGATAAGGTTAGTCTCCAAATTAAATGGAAGTATTGCAAACGTTGGAGAGTGTACAAAACACATCGGCTAAGTGATCAGACATCTTCCAGTTCTGCTTTATATGGAGTACTTCAAGCTAGGTTGTAGGAAAATAAGAACACAATTAAAGCAGGCGGAATTTACAGCTGGAAAGTTTTCCACTGGCAAATACCTTTAACAAATTGAGTTACTATCATCATTTGTTAAAATGTTGCAAACTCGTCAATTTTTAAAATATTTAGCAATGCACTGGCAACTCATTGTACATTCAAAAAATGCTAGAAAAAAAACACAGCATTCCAGTCAAAATCCTGCTTTTTAAATAAATCAGTTGTGTGATATTAGATCATTCTTACTACATTTTTTTATGTTCATTCTGTCTTCTTTTTTTTTTTAATGATTTTTTATGTATTAAGCGTCCGTGAGTTGCTATAGGAACCATTTAGAAAGCCACACCCCTTCCTCTTTTGAAATAAACAAAAAAAAGTGAGTAATATTAAAAAAATTCATTAGCAGATGTAGCAAATTAAATTCAGGGACATTTGCTCATCTGTAGACAGAATTTCCGTGACATCAGAGTACCATAGATATACCGTCACCGCAAACAGGATCGCTGGTAAGAGCAGATTAGGGAGTGTATGGATTGTTTTTGGAGGCAGAAAGAAGCCTTGTCGAGTCTCCTCTGAGAAGGGGGTTTAACTATTTCCAATTTAAAACCTGTGCTGTTATGGGTGTGCAGCTCAAACTATATCCAAGTCCAGGGAGCTTCTCTGCACCTGCTGGTTGCCCTGATCCTGTGAACTTGCTGCTCTATGGAATAGCGTGTGCTCTCCTGACTGATTTCTGATATTCCTTCCCCGTGCTATTAAGCTTCCCTACTCTAGTTCAATAATTCTTTTTCTAAGGAAGGTACAGAGGAATGTTTTTTTAAGCCCTTTGGGATTCACCTTGCACGAAGAACAATACAGCATTTGTTGGAGTTAATGTTGGAGCTGTTGGAGTATGTATTCAGTTATCCCAAATTGTCCTGTGTGAAATCAAACTGCAAGCAAGCAAGTTCCCCTGAGAGTGGGAGATGCAATAGAGTGGGCTTTTAACCATTTAAATGTGGGAGGGGGTGAGCTTCAAACGAAGTAGGAGGAACTTGCTTGCTTGCAGTTTGATTGTGACAAATCTAATACAGAGTGCTTTTCCTTGTAATGTACAGGTTAATAAGAGCTTCAATCAGACTTAGAACTATGCAACTAATTTTGACAGATTTATTATAAATCATTCTTCCTGGTAATGCACAGGTTATTAAGAACTTATATTAGTGTTAGGTACCCTTGAGATATGGTCTGCCGTGTAGTGGCTCAAGGGCTTACAACACTTTGGCCAAAATGTTAAACTAAAAGACCATTTTAGTTACTAGATATATCTATACATATATATTTAGGCACTGTACCGTGTATGTTTCACTGGATGTGCACTGAGCTCTGTCTGTGTTTCATGTTCTGTCTCTGGTTTTAAAGTGATTTAATTATAGCAACTTTGTTCTCATAATTAACCACTCTGATTTAGTGGGATAGTAGGAAAGTGAATCTTATGTTATCCTAATGAATAAATGTCACTTGTTTTATATTCTTCTTGCTAAGCAGGGTTCCCAACACAGAGCTGAAGGTGTCGTAGGGGTTGTGTTAGGAGTGTAAAGTCTTACAGTCTTACACCCTGTAGTATGCACATGTTCATTATCCATTACATTTCTGTTCTATGACTACCTGTATTGCTTTAACTCAAACCTTGTAGTTGTGGCCAAGTTCCGTTAGAAGTTATCATGTCCATGCCTCTCATTTATTATTCTTTATGAATATTCCATCATGCGATGGAAGAAGCTTTTAGATTCTGTCTGGTCTGAGCAAAATGATTATGATATTCTCTTTCTGGAAAATGTGGATCATCTCATGTGCTTTCAGGTCACTCTTCTTAAGGCATTTAAAAAAAAATCTTGCATATCAAATCTAAAATGATCTGAACAAATGTCAGTTATGTCCTAGGATTTTGATTTCAGGTCTGGATTTGTTGGAGGCAAAACAAAAGCTTATGCAGGATCTAGGAAGTCAGACAAAGTAGGAATAAAGGCAAGGATGCTAGTAACAGGAGCCAAGACAAAATTCAACCGGCAAAGTAAAAATGCACTCTGTTGTACCAGCAGTCAAGCAACAGAACTGCCGGAAGGTTTATACGGCAAGTCCAATCAGGGTCGGTCTCCAGGAATCTATTAGGAAACTGACCTAAAATGATTACTCGTCTGGGTTGTAAACAGTTGTAGCAATCAGCACTTGATAACTGGATAGCTCATCTTGCTGGGGCTCAGGGATGTCAAGCTTCTTTACTCTGTGTCAAAAGGAGTGCTACTAGGATTGTGACCTCATGTATAGAACAAAAGATAAAAAGGCCTACCGCTGCATTTAACTTGACAAATTATATAGTTAAATACATATCTTTTATATCCTTTACATACATATCTGCTTATCTTCTCATACGCAATGGTTAAACCCTTTGAGTGGCAGAGGGGCTGCGGTACCAGAGTTACCAAACATGACACAGCAACACATGGCAATAAACTCTCGGGGATAGCTCTCTCGTAACCCCCACTCACTCCAGAGAAGTCTCTAGAGAAGAGGAAACAGAATCCTGGTAAGCGGCTGAGAGAGTGGGGAGGAGGAAGGGAGACTGTCATTTTTTTACCCTGAGTATTTTTTAATTAAAATGCCCTAATTTGTGTCAATATAAAGCTGACATTGCCCCGATACACAGACTGAAATAATGACACCCAAGCAAAATAGGTGGGGAAAAAAAATCCTACTCGATGTTTACTGGGGGCCATTTTCAGCCACATTATCGCTAATCCTGAAGACTGACAGTATGATCAGGTGATGCGGGTCTTCCGGCATTTAAATGGTTAAACTTGTCAGGAAATACTCGAGACCCTGAACATGTGTGCTAAAGCTGCCTTGGAGAAAATGAATCGAAACAAAATATTTCAGTCACAAAGTGTTATAACGATGTTACAGAAGAGAAATATTTTTCAAAAACGAGGAATGCTAGAAGAAGACGGGCTCTTAATGGAGCATTACCTTCAAAATCCTATGTGTTTTTAACAATAAATCAGTGGTGTGGCCAGACTTCTTTTAAGTTGGGCCAACTCATCGTTTTTGGTGGTCCTGTGCGTGCCCCCTCCTCTTTATCTTAACCCCCCCTCGCCCCTCCCCCCCCCCCCCCTGTCTCTCACACCTCTCTCCCCCTTCTCTTCCGGCAAGGTTTTGGTATGTGGTCATTAACAGGACAGTAAAAGTAAAAGTTGTGGGTCAGGATTTCTTAGGCCGCGCATATAGTGCCCGCGACGGGTGACGCGACTGGACGGGTGACGTCACCCGTCGCCGCTAGCAAAATGTATATTTCACTTTGCGGCAGTGTCGCGGGCTTACTGGCATTTGATTGGTTCAGGGGCTGTCACATGAGGCGGCAGCCCTTGAAAAATCAAATATTGCCAGCTTCCAAAATGCACGACGCGTCGTCGCTCCGTCGCATTGTCACCGTCGCGCTTACTATAAGTGCACGCGGTGGCGGCAATGCATTTGTTTTTGGACGAAGTCGCATCCCCGTCACGGGGACTATACGCACGGCCTTAGAGTGAATATTTCTTTGCGTCTCCTTAAGAGATGACATGAACAGGAATTTGAGTCTCATTCATATGTTAACAGGATTTATCTTTGGACGCACTGGGGAACAAACGGGCTTGCCTGTGGGTACTTTAAGAATTGCACAAGTCTAAAGTGATGGGAACCTTCTCAAATCAAATTGGTATATGAGGGCCTTGTTTTCCCAATTACAATGGTTACTAGCCAAAGTAGTATGTTTCAAACATTGATTAGGCAACCTAAATGTTTTAGTATAAATTAAATGACATTGCATGCAGATTTGAGGGGCCACAGACTGATTTGAAGGAGTCGACGTCATTGGCTGCTAATCACTGACACATTTTGCAGTCCAATGCTTGAAGCGCAAAGATACTTCTTGCATAGCTACAGGTGTAGCACAGTTTATTGCCATTTGTTACTGTGTCCTGTTTGGTAACTAATGTCTACTTAATTCAGCATGAAATATTGCTCAATCCCTGTTATCCATATGATCCAAGCCGGATATAAAGTCGTACTGTTGAAAATGGAACATTTTACATGGAGATTATCGAGCAGGGCAGTGAGTCAGTTTTGTGTTTACCATGAAATTCATGTGATGTGAAAAAGAAAAAGAAAGCTGATGTTAAACGGACTGCATTACTGCGCTCGTTTTAAACATACTTTTTTTTTTTTTTAAATATAACTTTATTTTTCATTTTCCATAACAAAATTTCATGTATGGGTTAGGAGAGGGGAAGGGTAAAGGGCACAGAAAATAAAACAAGTGGGGTTCTGGGAGGATATTTTAAGGGATCGGTAAGGACATGCAAAGAAAGCAGGTCAGAATACATTGATAACATACGTTTTGTATATTTGACATATTGACATTTAAAGCACTATAATTGAACCAGTTATTCCTCACTTTATCATATTTATATTGGGTACTGTACTATGCAATAAACTGGTTCACTTTTCCATTAAATTAATCTCTGGCACTTTATTTCTTTTAAGAGATAGAGAGGGAGGAAGTGACTGCTTCCAACAACTGGCTATCGCTGACTTCTTAGAATTAAGGATATGCATTGCTAGTGTAACAGGGTTTCCCCCACCCTTTGGGAGATTACACTATTAGAGGGCTTGTTACACTATGTGCTTGTTACCTGCTGGTTCACAGAAGCTCTGAGGTTCCACTGTTGTTAGTGGGGATGCCAGGACAGGCTTTTGGGGTGATGGTTGGTTCTCTCTCACTGGTGCAGCGCCTGCATC
This sequence comes from Ascaphus truei, assembly GCF_040206685.1. NCBI lineage: Eukaryota > Metazoa > Chordata > Amphibia > Anura > Ascaphidae > Ascaphus > Ascaphus truei. The sequence goes on from NC_134490.1 coordinate 27,984,913, forward strand.
TTTTGCAGGCTCCAGGAGTGCTGGAGGCAATACCTGCAGGAGAACTCTCTTCTTACCCTCTGATTAATTGCACTCCAAGGTGGGGTGTATAAAACAAACTGGAACTTTATTCTTTACCATATGGGTATCAGCATACAACTTGTACTGTACAACTCTCTTATCCTTTCCTCTGGATGGTCCCTGGAATCAACCCTGGGGCTTGAGGCCTCCTCTGCTCTTCCCTCACCCCCTGGTAGGATGAAGGGTATCTGTCCCACTCCCCTAAGGGATGGGATCGAAGTGGTCAGAGCCCTGACTCTAAACTTCCAGCAATCACTCTCTCTCATGGGAGAGAACAACTAACTAAATTTGGCTGGTGCAGCCCCTTAAGTACCCCAGGGGAGGGTCCCAGGTCTGAGCCCCTTATTGGGCAGAACACAGACCTAGGCTTACTCTCCATGTCACTCAAGGGAGCTTCTTACTGCTGGGGAAAACTTGGATTGATCCTAACACTGCCTGCGCTGTACCAGGGCTTACATGTTAGGCAGGACAGATTAGCAGCCAAAAAGAAAACATGGCTACACTCGTTTTTGTGCATATCTATTGGCACCTGGGAATGGGCTTAACAGGCAAAAATATCACTGGGTCCTATGTAAAGAGGGGCCCGCCACCTGGGCTATAAGCAGACAGACCTTCCTCCACATATGCTGGATTTTTTGGCAGAACCACCATGTATGCTCTAGTGATACCCTCTGTCCACAAGCCCGCCAGCAGAATGGGGAATAGCCCAGAGAGATTCTGCTTAGTCTTTAAGGTGTTAGCTACCACCTGTTTAGCAGTTTAATTTTGACTTCTTTTATTTTGGAACAGATAGAGGATTTGGAGATTATCTCAAAGATTTTCTCCCATATTTCATTGTCTATTGGCAAGCCAATGTCGTCCTCCCATTGAGCCATAAACCTAGACTTGGAATTGTCTTGGGGAGCGCTACGTGTGCATAATTGATATAGAAGTGAGAACTCCCTATTCTAACAACCATTGAGCATTTGTATATGAAAGCTTGTTCTAACATCTGGTGGCTTCTTTAGAATAGTTTAGTTTAAGGGGTAACAAAATGCCCAAGTTGTAAATACTGATAAAAACAGCTGTGAGGGAGCCTTGTAACGTCTTGAAGGGCGCAATATGATTTTATATTGGGACCTTCATATAGATCCTTGATCGTTGAGATGCCTGCTTTATGCCATTGTGTGAATAAAAAGTTGGACACACGGCTCAATCTTTTTTGTTAAAAATGTGAGTTAAAAGAGTTGGAATGGATAAGTTCAACAATTGTAATCCAAATGTATCGCATATGTGCAACGTGTTTGAGATCTGGGTTAGCTAGATAGTCTTGCTAACTGAGGGTCCTGGGAAGCCACAGTAGCACTGATGTCATCGACCTTGGCTAGCGCTTTCTCCAGATGGCTTAGTCCCAAGAGGTAGTGACTATTGAAGTAAAGAACTAAGTCGAGAAGCTATGTACAGTAGTAACATTTAAAATCTGGTAAGGCCATACCCCTGCCTGATATGGAAGAATCATTTGTGATATTTTTTAAATTCTCGGCTTTCGGCCATTACAGACGAATCTTGAGATACAGTAATGTTTTCTAGATCCTTAATTGCCTGAAGTGGTATACTGGTAAGGTTCGGTATAGATCCAGTGCCCTTGGTAGAACATTCATTTTCACTTGAATTAATTCTGCCTGTCCGTGATATTGGATAGTCATTCCACTGATTTATGGCTTGTTTCAACCATTTAAAAGGAGCAGGATTGTAACTACCATATGTACTTTAATAATTTTTGGGAATATTAACCCCTACGTATTTTAAATGTTCTTTCCATTGAATCAAAATTCCGTGATTTATAAGCGTTGAAATATGGGTTGTAAATTGAAGACTTCGTTCCTATGCCTTAGATGAATTTATTTAAAAATGCGAGACCTGTCCATATTGGGTCAGTTCCTCAAACTAAAAAGGAAGGGAGTGAAGGGGGTCTTTTAGTGTAAGTAAGATGTTGTCTGCAAACATTGAGAGTTTGTACTCTGCTTGGCCTACCTTTTTATACCCTTGATAACTCTATTTACTCTTATTCTATGACTATTGCAAATGAATAAAGTGGAGAGGGGGCAATCTTGAAGGGTACCATTGTTGATATGAAACGGGTCTGAAATAGACCCCCACCATTTTCACTGATGCCGTCAGAGAGTTATATACTGTAATAGTTTTTTCTGCATCGAAAGCCAAAGTCATAGTGGAAATTTTATGAAGCTGTATGTATGTATGTAGCTATTCATAAACTCATTGAATTACTGTATACTATGGCAGTTACATGAAGTGATTGCGATGCACTTCCAATCTAACCTGCAAGGCTCAGAAACAGAGTTAACAAAATCGGAGTATGACTGTTGTGTTGCCATTATATGCAGTGTAATATGTCCCATGTTGACTACAAACAAAAGCAGTACACGTGCCTCAGTGCTATGTAAAATGCATCCAATTCACCTTGGGGTTATACATTGACTATATTTTTTTTACTTCCCATCTTTCTTCCCTGACCATCCTCTGCTCTTTCAGGGCTGTCCTGCCTTGGCACCATCCTCAAGGTGCCTAGCGCTTATTGCAGGCATAACTCTGTTTAGTATGGAAGATAAGCCATTCCCCTTTTATTACCCAGATCAGGGGGCAGTAAAGATCACTTGGCCTAGTGGCCAAAATGTCCAAGGCACTCAGGAGGCGTTAGTGAGCAGTTATACAGCACCCATATGATGTGTCTCAAATAATGTAGCTTGGGTGGTCATTATTTCTCCTTGTAGCAAGAATGGCCCTGGAGCCGCTTACTTTCTGGCACTGAGGGGTGAGTTGCAAGAATTAGGCGAGTGAGGCTTTAGAGGCTAGAATAATTTTTGAGATAATAGAAACAGACTGGATTGGTAAGACCTGGATGTCCCTACACTTGGACTGTGTCTAAAAGTAAAATAAAAAATAAATTGAATGGAGCTGATTACAGTGGAATATTCTTCAAAATACTACAGCTGGAGTTATCCCAGATTTGGATCAGCTGAAAAAACAAAATATTTGGCAACGCCAATGCTTTTCATTCCACATAAAATGTAGTATGGAAATATTCCAGTAAATGGTATCCGTACCAATGTAAATAAATACTGAATGGAAGAGCGAGAACTTTACCCACATTGGTCACGGTTTTGAAATTGCCATGAAAAAACAATGCAACGGAACAATTAAAGCTATTTGGTTCCCTATTATTAACATTACTGTTTATTTGACGTTTTCCAGCAGAAAGCTTAGAGTTCACGGAAACAAAAAAAAGTAACTCCTGAAAATGAATAGGCTACAGTTTACTCGTGTTTCTTAACGTGTCGTGTGTCATCTGAATGGTGACCCCTGAGTTGACCTCATGGGAAATAAATGAAGATTTTAGTGGATTGTTGGTTAAAGATTTACATTACATTTAAATCTGTTGGAAAAGGGTATTTAATTTTTTTTTTAACAACCTCTCAAACTTTGATGAACATAACTATTTTAAAATTGATGGAATACCATAGGTATTGCATTAGATACATTCGATTTTTTTGTTGGGGGTAAAGTTCAATCGATACGATTGCACTTTGCTTAATAATTTCCTTACTCTTGGAGGAAATTAAATGTGGCAATGGCATATTTTGTAATTTACTTGCAGCCACTAGTTCAGGGGTGGGCAACTTCAGTCCTTAAGGGCCACCCAGAGGTCATATTTGCAGGATATCCCTGCTTCAGCACGGGTGGCTCAATCAATGACTGAGTCACTGATGGAGCCACCTGTGCTGAAGCAGGGATGTCCTGAAAACCCGACTTGTTGGTGGCCCTTAAGGACTGGAGTTGCCCACCCCTGCTCTAGCCTCTAATACAGAGAGGGGTGTGCAAAGTGGGGGGCACGCCAGATTTTTCTGGGGGGGATGCGGCTGCTAAAGAGGCCCCGCGCTCTTCCCCGCGGCATTTAAATTAAGTACCGGGGGATCGCGTGAGGCCTCTGCAGTGTCTCCTACCTTGTCTTCGGTGACGCGTCACCATGGCAGCACACAGCAAATTACGCCATGGTTGATGTCGTGACCCAGAGCGTCATTTGACGCTGGATTTTAGGTAAAGGGGGGGCAGCTCATGAGCACAGGGGCTGACAGGCAGGGGGGGGGGAGAGGGGAGGCAGCGCACAAAGTTTGTGCACCTCTGCTCTAATATATAGAAATAACCTACAGAGAACCAACCCAGTGGCGTTTTTTTTTTTTTTTTCCCCGATGGAAGGCAGAAAAACATAATGTCCTTTGGTTTCTTAAATGTAATGTGCTTTAAAGGTGCGCAGGACACTCATTCATGGCTTTGTAAATTTGATGGGCTTGTCATGAGGTCAACATTCAGAATTTTTACATTGCTATTAGCAGTCTGTGAATTTTTATAATAAAATATAATTGTGTGTTAAAGTAACTACCAGCTCCAGATGGAGGCAGTAGGGTTAAGGTGGTCTCTGAGTCTACTGTAAATGTACAGGTTTAGCGACTGTTATTCTACCCGCTAAAATATTAGAACACTTTCACCCATGACTTTTGGAGCAAATTGTTTGTCTGGATGGAGCTGCTCTGAAATATCTCATTATGGATTTCCTACGGACACATGTTAGCAGATTTGATAATGGGCACTTCATATGTATGCATGTGAGAACACATATAATCCTCATAATCTTCAGCCCTTGTCGAGCCGCTGCTGGACGAAGCCTCCCCAATGATCTCCCTGACGCTGCGCTTCTCTTCTTCACTTTCCTTTAACCAATGTTCTGATTTCATTCTCCCATTTTACTTTAGGTCCCCGTCTCGGTCTTTATCACTAGGAATCCAGTTAGGGTTGCTAGGTGTCCGGTATTGAACCGGACTGTCCTGTATTTGGATACTCTGGCCAGTAAAAAATAAGAGGTACTATAATACTGGACATGTATGTGTCCGGTATTACTTTCCTGGACATAGTGACCTGATGCACCTTTCACCATTGAGTCCAGTATTTTTGGAGAAGCCACTTGGCAACCCTAAATCCAGTCGAGTACCATATTTGTGTGTTTAATATATATATACACCTACCAACTTTTTTACCTTTTTATTTCAAGGAGATTTCTTTTTATCATATTTATTTTATTAACTTTTGATGTTACAAACGGTAGAAGTTGAACCACAGCAAATTAAACTGTTTAAATTCTAAGAGTGGAAATACCAGGCCAAGTACTTTTCTATGTCCATCAGTCTGTTTTCTGCACTGGATCAGCCTTGGGAAGCTTGTTCCTAGCTCCATTTAGGTTCATATAAATGTGAACTTGCTCGCTGGGCTTTTTCGGAGCACAGCATTTCTTGACAGTCTCAAATTAAGGAAAGTTATTGTGGAAAAAACTTTCGCTGAATGCAGCATATGTTTCAGGGATATGGGATATTTTAGCTTTATTGCATACGTGGAATGTTCTCCCAACACATAACTAAGCTAATGATAATTTATTTTGTCATGGTCTCTACAGCTGCTTACTGGGGTGATATTGCCTTGGATGAAGACGACCTGAAGTTGTTTCACATAAACCAATCCAGTGATTTGTGGAAACGGATGATCAACCAAACTGGCAACATCACAGGTAGGCAAAGATGAGAAGAACCGAAACGTTTATCAGTGAATAATTTAAAGCATCAATAATCCATTCCCCTCCTTTTTTTTTTTTTTAAATGTTTTTATTTGTTTATGTAAAGCATGGGGCACTGTGTAATTGTACATTCTTACCTGTGCTGGCAATCTTTTGGTGATCATGCTATAAATCTGGCAAAATCCTGATTGTGCGTTTAACGTAATGGCTGCTTCAGTCAGTGTAACTCAACAGCTACAATGTATAATATGTAGATAATGTGACCTTGGTAATATAAGAATACATTGTAGCTGCTGAGTTACACTGACTGAAGGATTGATTTGGAACTGTGAGGTAGTCATTTAATGAACCCCGTGAAGCAGGATTTTGCCGATTGATCATGGGAGAATGAATCGAGCGGCAGCTTTGGTAATTCGTTTTCAATAAAGATAATCAAAGGCTGCATATATTAAAACATGAAAAATATACATATATATTTTTAAGATGCTCTGATTGCGTGTAAGATATGTGTATATGTGTATATATAGATATAACATACGGTATATAACCCCCCATAACATTTCACATGTTTTGCTGCCTTAACATTTGTATTGAAACATTTGAGAATAGTTTAACTGAAATATGCACCTTTATTTCAAACACAGAATGTTTAAACTTTGTATTATAGTATAGCATTATATACAGGAGCAGCCCCTCCTATATCCAAAGGCAGTGGTCTGTTTAATAGGGTAAATTCTAAAAAAAAAATCCTGTTTTGATTTATTTCCCATAATTAAAAAAATTCTAAACCAGCTGAGCTCCAGCAAAACTAAAACACAAAACTTTCTTTGAACCAAACTTAAAATGCTGATGATAGTGCCCAGCCTTAGGGAAAAGTAACAAACGGTTACATGAAGTACCACTTTGCCATCCATGGTACTTGTATCTCAAATTGGGAAGCATTGAGTATCAAAACACATAATTCAATCTATAATCAGAAATTCGTTTTCATGGAGTACAAAAAGACACAAGAAAATACCAAGCCACAGTATGTGTTACCCACTGTCATGCCTACTTCTGTTCTGTGAAAGAGTTCCCCTTCCATCACCACGTGAGTCTGAGTAACATCGTTTTTTATTTTGAAGTGAAAATATCATGGTATGGAAGTGCCTTGCACTATTGTATTTTGTAGCGACTAATCTCAATGCAGCTACATTTTTCATTGCGTGGGACTTGATGTGCTTGAATATGTTGAGTAGTTATTTGTTATGCCCGTAAGGCTTTCTAAGAATTAATTGGGTCATCATCTTCTAATATCACTGTCGGCAGCAGAATATATTGTAATGAACACAACTGTTGAGCATATTGAGTCTTGGAATTGCAAACCTTACTCCACATTCCTCAATGTAATTTGCACCGACACTCACGTACATGCAAATTCAGCAATTGCACGGTCCGGCCCAGCACCTGCAAAAGATTAGAGGATCCCAAGCTGCTGCTGCAGCCTACATCAGCAAGCCAAATAAACTCCCGCTGTCTCCAATTCACTGCTCCTCGCGTTGCTCCGATAGGGGACTCCTTGCAACAATGAGGAGCAACGTGAGACATGGCACTACTTGCACAGAGAGGCAGCTTCCAAGTGGAAACAGCAGCGCTGAGCCTGTAGTACTAGGGACTGGAAGATTGCCTGGCTGAATTCCCGGAAAAAGAACTTATGTCTTAAATCCGGCCGGATGATTTTCCAGCTCCCTAAAAAGAGGACATGTCTGGTTAAGTCTGGACATATGGTAGCCCTAACTACATCTTACCTCTGTGTGAGCTCCCTGGTTCAACTGCCAAATGCTCCTATAGGTCCTGGGAAAGTTAGCAGAATATTATGTCTTCAGGCAATCAATATCAAGGGCTATGCATGTTATAACAGCATTCTCATTATTCATCAGCTCCTGGCTCCTATGTGATCTGATAATCGTCATATGGCTTTGTTTAATGTAAAAATCTATGTTCAGTTTCAGCCTGTGAAGTTATGGAAATTAATTTTTAATGTAATTTGGGATTGAAATATAGGTCTTTGCTTTGAATCTCTTGAACACTTAACTATATGTTTCCATGACACATACTCCTATGATGTTTTATGGCTGTAACTGGATTGACGCATAATTTTTACGTACTTGAGCTTTAGTCATGGAGCTGCGGTGGCACCAGGGCTTACCCTGACCTCTGCCAATTGCAGGTCATGTGATTTTGCTTCAGGCGTGATCACATGACTCAACCAGGCCCCAGGTGCTAGAAACTGAAGTGGCGGAGGCTCCGGTTACTTTTTAATGTAGCTGGCCGCTCAGTCTGTCATATTCACCTTGGAATCAAATACAGGTCTTCAGACGGTTTTGCAAGTCCTCTGAGATATAATGAACCAGGAATGGCTCAGTGAGGAAAGACTGACAACCACACAGAGTTTGAATCGTGGGATCCTGGTTCAATTTCCAGTGTTGGCTCAACTGCTGTGGGCCTCTCTGCCTCCGGACCTCCTGTAGAGTCTTGCTGTTTACTGCCACGTCTCCTGCACGGCTTACCTCTCTGCCTCCGCTTCTCCTGCACGGCTTACCTCTCTGCCTCCGCTTCTCCTGCACGGCTTACCTCTCTGCCTCCGCTTCTCCTGCACGGCTTACCTCTCTGCCTCTGGTCCCCAGGCAGGGCTTTCTTCTCTGCCTCTGGTCCCCAGGCAGGGATTTCCTCTCTGCCTCCGGGCCTCCTGCAGGGCCTGCCTCTCCACCGCCGGGCAGTACCTGAGTCCCACTCCCAAGGTGTATAATATGTACTGTGTATGTATTGTTCTTGTGGGGAAGGGGTAGTGTGTGTGTGTGTGTGTCAGGATTTGTGGGGGTATTGTGTGTGTGTGTGGTCATTGTGGGGGGGAAATTGAGTAGGAGGTTGAGTGTGAGGAGGGGGATATTGAGTGAGGGTGGGCATTTAGTGTTAGCAGAGGGGGGAGAGGAAGGCTGGAGAGAGTGTGAGGAGGTAGTGAGAAAGGGGGGGGGGAGAGTGCAAGATAAAGTTGGGGAGAGCAATACATAGGGGAATAGAAGGGAGTGAGCGAGCTAGGGTGTGTGTAAGAGAAAGTTGTGAGCTTGCAAGGCCATTGACATGGCACAGAAACGGTGGGTGGGCCCTGACTGTGTCTGTAACAATCCGATGTGCTGTGTACAGCGCACTACATTGCAATTGTGAAGTGCTTTCAATCCCTTTGGGAGAAAGGTGCTATATCAAACAAAATTATTATTATTACATATGGTAAAATGGCATTGAACTTAAGCACTTGATTACATTCTAATTGAGTCTTTCAGTCATCGACATAAACAATAACAGTAACAGTGGCCCACTTTGTCTTTACTGAATAGTCGGTTTGTTAAATGCCAACCATGGTCATTACTGCCCTTAATTTTGATTTATAATCATTCAATCCCTTCTTTTTGCTTTTATCACCTTTTCGGTGTATGCAAATGGTATAAAACACACTTATGTAATTTCTTGAACATCTGACTAGCAGTCATGGATTGAATAATTTTTGTTATTGCACAATGTGCATGCTTCAGATTCCAGATTTGATATTCCAGTGGTAAACATTTTCCCAGATACATTTTTCATCGACTACGATTTGTTTTTGTTTTTCACTATATTGTAAGGCAGCTGCTCTTTCTAAAGCAGGAATGACCGAGACCTGTATTTTCAGCATGTTTTTTTCTATATGAACTTAAAAACCCCTCTTAAAAACGAGGATGCATATAATAAATAATTGCTATTTAAACGTGTTTTTGTGGGTGTTGAAAGAATGTGGTCTAATGGATTAAATCCAATTATGGTAGGTACGTTGTCACTTAGGAATGTGAACAGCTGCCAGCATTAGCAAAGATTTACTTGCACAATGCACGGATCTGAGACCGTTTGCATACAGAATAGCACTAATTATAAACTAACTTTTTACAACTAAAAAGAAAGCAATGGCAAAAGTGCACACAGTGATTTGACTGTCCGTGTTAATTCCAAACTAACCTGATCAATACACTGCGACCAAAAGCATGACTACAAAAAACAGTCCCGCGTACTCCTTTTTAATTTTCTTTCACCCATTGTTTGTGTTTTACGGGATGGGAACTGGGTGGTCCCCCAGATCTGAACCACTCAATTTTCAGCTGCGGGGCCCTTCAGTTCCCGAAATTAGTTATAAGTGTAGTAACCAAGCTTAAAACCTCCTCTAGGTGGTTGGCCAAATCTTGCCCAATAGAAAGCTGCAGTGTCATCTGCTGCTGCTGCTTCTTATTGGATGGCCACTTAAATCCCCTGCAAAAACTAGGAAGTAATACCGGTAACTTCACTAGTTATTAGCAATGGAACAGGAGGGTCATAGAGCTGAACATAGAACTGTTCTACTCTAGACAACCCCCCTGCCCTCCTCCCCTGGTTCCAATACTGTTAATAAAAAGGGGTTAATTCGGGGGATTGATGCTTTAAGAACATTACTGTAGAATTAAAATTTACAAATACCCTGTACCAAAGACGCAAATGTAGTGCAAGAATATAAAAAACTGCAAATGTGACTAGTTTATTAACTCCTTCAGTATTAGATGGACAAGCCACACAATGCATTTGTAAATGTTTGCAACATGAATGAGGGAAAAATGTGGAGCTTGGCAACATTTTGCTATATTCTTTTCAGGAACAGAATTTGCCATGTTTGTTTATTCGAAATTTGGCAAAAGAATGCGTAATATTGCCAAAATAAACAAAAGGTGTGTTAAAAGTACCACGGTCACATAACTAAGGTCAACTGCAATTTTTTGGAAGCAAATCTTTGCTTTTTTGGCACCTTATTCCTATTATACATGTTTATTTCTGCGTACTCTTTCTGACTGTCAGATTTTTTTTTCCCCTTAACTGAATGAAAGAAGCTCATAATGCAGGATTATTTTAGTGTTCCAATGTGCTTCTTATTCCTACATATAAAGCTGCTGATTTTTGTATCGCGTAGTCATCGACATATGTCTTTTTAAAAATCTCATTGAGTTCAAGCTATGGTAAATTTTGACGACCGATATTTATCCTATATTTGTTTTTAAAGTACAGTGTATTGATCCAGAGGAAGGCAAACAAACTCCAGTGAAACATTATCCATTGCTGCCTCAGAATGGGAAAAATAAATTCCTTTCTGACTCCAATAATGGCAATCATATTTCTCCCTGAATCAGTATCCTTCCCATGTTTACTTATTCGGTATATCCCTGTATACCTTTCCTTTCTAAAGAGATGTCCAACTTTTTTTTTGAAGATATCTATTGTGTCTGCCGTCACAGTCTCCATGTGTGTTCATTTAACCTTTTTTTTAAATTAATATTTAAAAACATCAGCATAGTTTTACAAAAAATACATTCGATGATCGTTTTCAAATGTTCTCAACTTGTTGGATCTAAAAACAAAATTCTCATAACAGAGAGATTTTTTTTATGAAAAGCAGAAGTAGACCATATGATATACTGCATATGTGCTAGTAGAAAATGTTACTAACTCTCCTCCTCCCCCCCCCCCCCCCCCTGCTGCAAAATCTTGCCACTTGTTAAGCAAGGACTGGCTGAAGTTCTGTCATTTTGTCATGCTAGGTAATAAAATGTGTCTGCCAGTATTTGCATAATGTTTTGCAAAATATTCTTCATAAAGCCTACTGCAGGAAATTGCTGAAAACCCTATAAGAGTTTGCTTTGTTTGAACCAAAAGAGAAAAACAAAAATCCAAGTGTAGGATGTAAAAATGTGCCTTGATTATGATGTTTTTGCTTATTGCACAAGGAATCCTGTGTACATTCGAAGTCAATTGCTAAGTCAATAAAACATGTGGCAAATGCTGTATAAAGCTGCATTCCATGCATCCATTACATTTTTGCAAGCTTCCTATACTGTACTTCCTGGGATGTTTTGAAGTCTAGGAAGTCCCCCTTGAACAGAACAGGATGGCTAGAATCGAGTGAACCATTGGTTCCAGTCTAGTGATGTCACTGCTAGAGATGGGCGAAACTGCCAAAATTCAGTTCCCGAAATTCCGCAGATTATTTTGCCGGAATCTGTTCCGCACACCAAAATCCGCATGCGGGTTTCATACTCGACGATGAGAGAGAGACCTTTAGTGAGAGCTAAACCAGCTGATGGGTTGCAGTGGCAAGGTGACGTCATGATGCCGGAGCCGACGCCGGGGTGAGGGGGGACGCGGGGGAGAGGTGATCGCCGGCAGGGGGGTGCAAGGAAAAAAGTTTGCGCCCCCCTGCTCTAGACCTTGCGGGGGTGGTCTGGTCCCAGACCACAGGCCGTCAGTGATATTTTATCAGTGCTTTTCTTGAAACTTGCTAGGACAGTTGGTCACAAACGTGTCCATGTGCTGGACTGGGACAGCCCTATTCCTGAATTATCTCTTTACTGATCACCATGCATAACAGCATGGGATGCTGGGAGTTGTAGTTCTGCTACTGACCAAAAGTCCCCTTAAAGCAGCAAAACCTATAACATCTTGGTTTTTTTTTGTTTTGTTTTTTATCAGTTTTTTATTTAATTGTGTCTTTTTTTGGTTGTTTTTATTCACTCTTGATGCCATTTTAATTATTTTAAAGCATTCTCTGTGTAGCATGTTTTAATCCTCCTTCCAAGCAGTGCAAGATCTTTGCTACACTTTTCTGTTTGGGTTAATTTGCTGCAAATGTTCCCAGCAGTTTGAGCTGTAAACTGTAACAATAGATAATGTTCCCTTCGTAATATAAGGATACATTGTAGCTGCTGAGTTACACTGACTGAAGCAGCCATTACATTAGGCGCACAATCAGGATTTGGACAGATTTATAGCAGGAGCCCCAAACATTGTCACATGCTTTACATATACAAATACTAAAAATAAAAAAAGTTGGAAAGTAGTACTGCTACTTTAATTCCCTGAGCTCCCAGACTTTTGCTTTAACAATTGAAATGAAGAAGGCAGAGCTCTCTCGTTAAAAAGACAATATGCTCCCCCCTCCCAGGTTTTAAACCGAAAAACGCTTCAGAGAGAGCTGAACAGAGGCTACTGCACCGACACACTTTATTCGAGCAAATACCCGGTATGTACCTGGCAGATACCTGGAATGCGCCGCTCCTCACCTCTGACAAGCCCCGTTGCGTTTGCCTTCCCAGCCTGGGTTCATGCCTGGCTGACGGGCGGCTAATCTGTTAAATGATAATGATAAGGATTTAATAGGCTGCAATGCTTCGCGTGTCTACCAGATGGCATAAATTCATGAATTGTAATGCAGTATATATATATATATATACTGTGCAGTATTGCAGCCAGTGGGAATAAAATGCTTAAATCCCTGCATGGAAAATACCTCAATGCACTCGGGCAGAAAACAGTCACAAACCTCAATACACCCGGGTATACCCGAATTCGTGGTACTAGCCAAGCTCGAATAAAGTGTGTCGCCAGTGTATGTGTAGGAGGTTGGAGATCCCGGAGAAAGACCTCTCAATTAAGAAAGGACCAAGGGCACAACAGGAATCTCCCAACCGCACTATATGAAAACAAATTGGTGCAATATCTGTATTGTATACAATGTAAATTCAAGCAAACTGTATCCTAGGTCCCTCCTACCTTCTTCCCCTTTCTCCCCCCCTCCTCCCCCTGAATTCTTTATGACCCCTGTCTGTTGAAACGTGACGCACCTACATGAGAGCCCAAATAGGACTATGGAGCATTCTAAACTGACTCTGGTGAAGATAGGGGGCTAAAATAAGGCGTAGAATAACAAACACCGCCCACCCTATAACACAACAGGTATTAACCCAACAGCAACGACTATAAATGCTAGGAAAATACAGAGACAGTCCAGACTGGTTTACAACTGATCCCCCTCCCATAAACCTCCCATTAACTCTCTAGACCTCTATAGGGTCGACTTTCGTTCTCTCTCTAACCCCACTGACTCTGTCCCAGCGGGACCCCTCCTCGCCCCCCCCCTGTCCACCCTGGCTAGTCGCTTCTAGACTCAGGTTTGAGAAAAGGCACACTGATTCTCTCAACAATACACTAGTGCTTGGCATAAAACTAAACCCGCCTGTCCCTAGTGGGCCCTAAGTTTCGATAAACACTATAGACAGAAAGGCTCACCAAGGGACAATTAAAGTCATCTCCCTGAATGTAAAAGGTTTGAATAATAACAGGAAAAGGAGACTTGCCTTACAGGAAATAAAAAAGTCGGATGGCAACATTGTTTTCCTTCAGGAGACGCATTTCACATCTCAAGACCCGCCCAAAACATTTCAAAACTCATATCCGATGAGCTATTACTCATCATTTAGTAGTAAACGTTGGGGAGTTGCTATTCTGATCCGTCAGGGCACTGCATTTATATCTAACAAAAATAAAGACGGATCCAGAGGGTAGATTCATTGTGTGCTCTCGGGATCGGCAATCGCCCTAATTAACCTTTACGCCCCAAACGAGAATCAGACAGATTTTTTTTAAAAAGTACTGGAAGAAATTGACCCAGTCTATCTGTCCTCACTACTAATAGCAGGAGACCTTAACATGGCTCTCAATCGGATCGAAGACAAATCGTCTACCCCAGGACGTTTGCTCTCAACCCAATCCCAAAGACTGGGGAAAAAATTTAAAGATATTAGGGGGGATTTTTCTTTGGTGGACATTTGGAGAGGACAAAGGGACTTTACCTTTTACTCTGCCCCTCACCAGACATTCCCGTATTGACTACTTCCTTGCAACCAAGAACGTCCTAGAGGCCGCCGCTAACTCAGATATAGGCTCAATCACGTGGTCGGACCATGCTCCCATCACCCTGACCCTATCCATTCCATTTGTCAAATTAGTCTCATATAGCTAGAAATTAAATGACTCCTTACTGAACCATTCCGAGATAGAAAAGGATATTAAAAAGTCTCTTAAAGATTACTTTAGACTAAACTTAGGTTCGGTCTCATCTCCAGCAATCCTGTGGGAAGCCCATAAAGTGACAATTCGAGGAAATTTCATCTCAATTGCCTCCCACAGGAAAAAAGTTAAAACTAAATTAATTAAAGAGCTTACAGAAAAAATTATCAAATTAGAGCAGCAGCACAAATCGAACCCCTCTCGGAAAATCTATAAACAGCTGACAACTGGTAGAACCGATTTGAAGGAGATCCAATTGGAAAACGTAGAAAAGGCTCTCAAATGTACGGGTCAGAGGTACTATGACAAGGGGAATAAGGCCGACAGGCTTCTTGCTAGTAAGTTAAGAGGAGTACAAAAAAGGTCACACATAATGGCGATTAAAAATAGATCTGGTGAGATACTTTATAATGAGAAAAAAATAGCAGAAGAATTACTACATTTTATACTAAATTATATAATTTGAGAGCTCGACCTGCTAACCCAAATAACGCTGAACTAGCGACTATTGCAGATTATTTAGATGACTGTGCACTTCCCACCCTTACTGAGGAGGAAAATGCTATGCTAAATACTAAAATATCGGTGAAAGAATTATCAACAGCTGTAAAGGCATCAAAAACTTCCAAAACGTCGGGCCCTGATGGCTTCACAAATGTCTATTATAAGAAATTTCTACCTATACTGTCTACCCATTTATTGAACTTGTTCAACTCATTTTTAGAAGGCAATCCTATCCCGCCATCAATTCAATAGCTAATCTGGCCATAATACATAAAGAAGGGAAGGACCCAACTCAATGCGGAAGCTACAGACTAATCTCATTGTTGAACAACGACCTTAAATTGTACAGCAAAATATTGGTGAACAGACTTAATCCCATGTTACCTAGACTAATACACACAGACCAGGTCGGGTTTGTCTCGGGTCGCCAAGCCTCGGACAATACCCGGAAAATAATCAATATAGTCGACCATGTCCATATGACTGGTTCAAAAGCAATGCTATGGAGCTTGAATGCGGAGAAGGCATTCGACAGAATAGACTGGCTTTTCCTGGACCAAACATTGATACAATTTGGCTTCAAAGACTCATTTCTAGAAGGAGTCCGAGCACTCTATCAGAATCCTTCTGCCACGGTTAGACTCCCTGGTGGAAACTCTGAGAGGTTCCACATTAAAAACGGTACACGGCAAGGTTGCCCCCTGTCCCCCCTGCTCTTTGCCCTCACGATTGAACCACTAGCGTCCAAAATACGAAACAACCCGAATATACAGGGTATTATTATTGGAAAAACTAATTATAACATTTCCTTATTCGTTGACGATATCATTCTGACTTTGATTAAACCCCAAACTTCCCTTCCTAACCTTCAAAAGGAACTGACGGACTTCGGAAAGATATCAGGATATATAATTAACAGCGACAAATCAGAGGCCCTGAATCTTAGTCTCCCAGACCCCGAAGTAAAACTACTCAAATTAAATTTTAGCTATAGATGGTGTCCTTCTCACGTTAAATACCTGAGAGTTAATGTGTCAAGACACTATCAAGCTTTATATCGAGATAATTACCCAGCGCTCTGGGAAAAGATCAAAAAAGATCTAGATCAGTGGGAAGGTTACCAGATTTCATGGATCGGAAGAATGATATCTATTAAGATAAACATACTCCCAAGATTGTTATACTTCTTCCAAACACTCCCGGTCCATGTTCCTAGCACTGATCTAAAAAATATTCAAAACAGGCTGTATCACTTTATTTGGCAGGGTAAGAGACCCAGAGTCGCGAGATCAATCCTGTTGGCATCACGATCCATGGGGGGGCATGGGGGTACCGGATATAAACAAATATTACCAAGCCGCCCAATTAAAGCAGTCAGTAATTTGGAACACAGACCCAGCCCTTTGTTGCTGGGTTCAAATAGAGTCATACTATGCCAGAATGCCTTCTCTACTAGCCTGCCTCTGGAGCCTGGACAGAGGAGATAGACACTCCCATAACCTTAAACTAAAGGCCACGCTACACACGTGGGAAATCTGGTCTAATTGCAAGACTAAATATGGCCTATCCTCTTCTAGCTCCCAGCTGACGCCCATCCTTAATAACCCAAAATTCCCACCGGGATGCAGATCCAAGATGTTTGATAAACTAAAAACGAAGGGAATTGGTGCGATTGCCAATCTCTTAAGCCTTGGGAAGCTTCTAAGCTATCAAGATTTGTGGGCCAAATATAACATTAGAGAATTGGACATATTCAAATACCTCCAAATCCGACATTTTATTCAAAAAACGTGCCCACATTTTATTCAAAAAACGTGAATAAAAACTTTTATTCAAAAAACGTGCCGGAATTCCCTTCTCTCACTAAATTTGAATATCTGTGCAAAACTAAGACCCATCAAAAAGGCCTAATCTCGGAAATATACATGGAGCTAGAGAGACCCCTCCACAGCATGACTACATGCTTAAATGGGCAACAGACCTGAACATCACTATAGAAAGAGAGACTAGGGAAGATATCTGGAAGGCAGTCTCATAAACTTCCATATGCACCGCAACAAAAGAGAACATTTAAAAAATCTTGTTTTCTGGTATCTTACCCCAGCACGATTAAATCAGATCTACCCCCTAGCATCAGATCTATGTTGGAGAGGATGTGGTCATAGAGGGGACATGGCCCACATCTGGTGGACATGTCCAGAAATTGTGAAATACTGGGCCAAGGTCCAAATTTTGATAAGAGGTCACAGACCTGGAACTGCCTATCGAACCACTAACCTTCCTATTGGCCAGGCCAATGCCCGGAATTGACCGCTCAACTAGGAAATTAATCTCCTTTATTCTTACCGCGGCTAGATGTGAAATTGCGGCCTCCTGGAAGAGAATAACCGCACCTTCCACAAAGACGATAAAAAAGAGAATCAGTGAGGTGATGCTCATGGAGCAGCTGACGGCTACCCTTAGACAAAACCTATTCATGTTTTACAAGATATGGGAGCCTTGGATTCTATTAACTAGATAAAGTTAACCTGACCCATTCAGGTAGAGACACTGCCCTTTCAGACAGAAAGAACAGAGATATAGAAAGCCACACTTCTAAAACTAACTAGCCCGAGACCCCGACAGCCAGGGTGGGTCTTACACAAAATCATTTGTCTATTAACTGAAAATATGTATTTTATAACTTTTAACCATTTATTTTTTTCACAAAAAAAAAAAAAGACAATATGTATGAATACTTATGGGTCTAATTTTTGAAGGCGTGCATTGGATACTATTCTGAAGCTTTATTGCACTTAATTGTCCTCCGAATTAATACAATCGAGCAGAAAGTATAGCAGACCAATCACCTGGGAGAAGTTTAGCAACCGGTAAGCTGGAAAACTTTTTGCACTGCCCATTACGTGTCTATTAAAACACATTTCTTAACTGAATACTTGTGTTCAGATCTATTGTTGCATTTAATTTTTTTTCCCATTCACTTATTGACATACAATATACAAGGTCAGAATAGTAAAGGGAGAGATGTGAGAGGAGAAGTTTTAATGATGTGGAAATTGTGTGTGTGTGTGTGTGTGTGTGTGATGTAGATGGAGGCTGATGTTGGGAGGTGGTTATATGAGACGGGGAAGGAAGAGTTTGAAAAGTACAAGGAAGTGTCCATCACGGAGAGTATCAAAGGTAATTTAAAGAGAGATCAAAGGAGGAGCTTGTAGAGCAAAGGTTGATGGAACAGCAGTAGCATTAGAGTTGTCCATAGGCAAGTTGTTCCCCCAGGATGAGAGTAGATGTGTTAGACTAGAGGAAGCCCGGGAGTAGGTTGGTTCAGGGGAGATGGACCGCGTTGACTTAAAAACATTAGAGATGGAGTGAAAGAGGGATCTGATATGAAATGTGCATAGTGGAGAAATTAGGATACCTACTCCGTCGCCATGTTGATCTCTGGGGTTGTGGCTAAAGGAAAGGCCACCAGAGTAGGTTGCAGGGAAGGTGTTGTCTAAGGGAGTGAGGCAGGTTTCTGTTTTTTCCTTAGCTGGAATTATTCTTTTCTGTTCCCTAATAGCCTATATTTATCCCAATGCTTTGAAGCTACCTTGGCCATGCTCTGGAAGATTTAACCCCCAGTCATATGAAAAGGCCTTAAATCTTCCCAAGCAAAGGGAAGGCGGCTCTGCAGCACATTGTATAATAGCCTTTGTTCCTACAGTAGGTTGGGAATGAATGTTTTAAAGGAGCATATGGATATAAGGAGACAGCTTATTGGGACAGGAATGTTGTCCTAATTAGAGTTTTCCTCTTTCCTTTTCAACAGCCTGTAGTTGTGATGATTGCTAGATCTGACCTCAAGATTAAACACATGATTGGTATTTTTGTGTCCATTATGAGTGTTCATTGTGTGTCCTTCTACACAAGCTGTTTGTGAAGTGCTGAAGTGCGACATGCCCTCCGAACTGTCAAGTTTCATCACTTTGCCCTTTGTGGAAAGTGTACAAAATCTCCCTGTTCAGAGTCTCTGCTTTGGAGAGAATTCTTAGTACCACGGCATACCCCTCCACATCTCAACATTTTGTGCTACAAATGTCTTTGTTTGTTCCTCTGCTGGAGGCCTGTGCACCTTTTGTCTCCTTTATATACTTCTGAAGGGAAGCTCTTGTGAATTAGTCCAGCAGAAGAGATAGAAATGTAATTTCCCAGCACATCTCAGCATTGTTGAAGACCTGTTAACTTTTCATAACCCTTCATAAAACGTACACAGGAAAGCAAAGTAATTAAAAACTGTGCGAGTCTCTCGTTTTTTTTTAAAATATCGGTAAAGAGCTCCAGCTTCTAAAATCATACATTTCTTTTTTTGGAGGAAGTGTGCAAACAATATATACAGTTGTGTGAAAAAGAAAGTGCGCCCTCTTTGAATTCTATGGTTTTACATATCAGGGCATAATAACAATCATCTGTTCCTTAGCAGATCTAAAAATGAGGTAAATACAACCTCAGATGAACAGCAACACATGACATATTACACCGTGTCATGATTTATTTAACAAAAATAAAGCCAAAATGGAGAAGCCATGTGTGAAAAACTAAGTATACCTTATGATTCAATAGCTTGTAGAACCACCTTTACCAGCAATAACTTGAAGTAATCGTTTTCTGTGGAGGAATTTTGGCCCACTCTTCTTTACAACGTTGCTTCAGTTCATTTTAAGGTCCAGCCACAGCATTTCAATCGGGTTCAGGTCTGGACTTTGACTGGGCCATTGCAACACCTTGATTCTTTTCTTTTTCATCCATTCTGTTGTAGATTTGCTGGTGTGCTTGGGATCATTGTCCTGTTGCATGACCTAATTTCGGCCAAGCTTTAGCTGTCGGACAGATGGCCTCACATTTGACTCTAGAATACTTTGGTATACAGAGGAGTTCATGGTCGACTCAATGACTGCAATTTTCCCTGGTCCTGTGGCTGCAAAACAAACCCAAATAATCACCCCTCCACCACCGTGCTTGACAGTTGGTATGAGGTGTTTGTGCTGATGTGCTGTGTTTGGTTTTTGCTAAACGTGGCGCTGTGCATTATGGCCAAACATCTCCACTTAGGTCTCGTCTGTCCAAAGGACATTGTTCCAGAAGTCTTGTGGTTTGTTCAGATGCAACTTTGCAAACCTAAGCCATGTTGCCATGTTCTTTTTATTTCAAACATTTTTATTGTTTTCTGACAGGGGTACATTCACATCACATGGTTGTTTATAGACAGTAAACTTAATTAACATATACATTTAAAAGTGAACAACCCGAAGCATCTCAAGGTTGATTGATTGAGAAGAGGCGATCTGCCCCTAGTATTTTGTAACCTCCTATGCATTTAGATTCTACTATGTAGATCCCGTCCGGGAGAATTAACAGTTTTAGGAGGATCTTAGATCCAACCCCTTATATTAGTACTGTAAAGGATAGGCAGAGAGAGAGGGGGGGAGAAGAGAGAATAACAGAAGAAGAGGGGGGAGAGGGGATAGGAACTGGGAGAGCTAAGGGAAGGGGTGTAGTTATCCTCCCCTCCACCTTGTCAAAAGACCCTGAGTAGACATGAACTCCCCCTTAGAGGGGTTAGTGGTCTAATGCAGAGTCCAACTGAAGCATCCATATCTCATTTTTAATCTCTTTAATTATAAGGCCACTGTGCCCAAACTTTCTCATATTGTACTATATTCTGTTTCAGGAGCGCCGATAGGTATTCCATAAGCTTGACCTCGCTTACCTTGCGAAGGACCATTTGCTTAGAAGGGGGTTTAATCTTTTTCCAATTAGCTGCTATTGAGCAGCGAGCCGCAGTCAGGATGAACGAGGCCAGTTTTTTAAAAGATGAAAAAACTTGTTCTTTTTAGAGAGAAGAGGCTTTCTCCTGGCAACCCTTCCAAACAAACCATACTTATTCAGTCTTTTTCTAATTGTACTGTCATGAACTTTAACATTTAACATGCTAACTGAGGCCTGTAGAGTCTGAGATGTAACTCTTGTTTTTTTTGCAATTTCTCTGAGCATTGATCGGTCTGACCTTGGGTTGAATTTGCTGGGTGTCCACTCCTGGGACTGGCAACTGTCTTGAAGGTTTTCCACTTTTGAATAATCTTTCTCACTGTAGAATGATAGACTTTATATTGTTTGGAAATTGCCTTATAACCCTTCCCAGATTGATGGGCAGCAACAATTGCTTCTCTAAGATCATTGCTGATGTCTTTTCTCCTTGGCATTGTGTTAACACACACCTGAATGCTCCAGACCAGCAAACTGCTAAAACTTCGGCTTTTATAGAGGTCGTCACACTTGCTGAGGATCAATTAATCAAGGGCATTTGATTAGCAGCACCTGCCTGCTACTTAGCATCTTAATTCCTATGGAAGCAGTAAGGGTGTACTTAGTTTTTCACACATGGCTTCTCCATTTTGGCTTTATTTTTGTTAAATAAATCATGACACTGTGTAATATGTCATGTGGTGTTGTTCATCTGAGGTTGTATTTACCTATTTTTTAAGACCTGCTAAGGAACAGATGATTGTTATTATGTCCTGATATGTAAAACCATAGAATTCAAAGAGGGTGTACTTTCTTTTTCACACCACTGTATATCTCTCACACACACGTCAAATACCCCACTAATTGGCTGTATATTAGCATCAATCTCCCAGCTGCATTAATTAGCTAAAGCTTCAGCAGTTTGCAGAAAAGGGTACACTTGAGTTTACTAGGTATAGGACATAAAAAAGAGGTACAGTACCTGCTAAAAAGTGCACACAATGTTCCTGTCCCGAGTTTCTGTTTTGGAGAGATTTGTTCCCGTGCATACCCTCTGGAGGTTATACATGTATATTTATTGTTTTAGGAGCTGTATATAAAGGCTGCTTTTATAAGCATATAAGTTATTTCTTCTGCTAAATGTGCTACCCCAAACTAGAAACAAACTAAACTCACAGATATCAACCTCTGCGGACTACAAGCAAAATTATTTCAGAAACCTGCCACTTGGGATGCCCCACTGTGGGGTCTAAAATAGACTACAACACAGGATGGTGATGAAGGTGCTTCTTTGCACTGAAACATTGGATGCTATGATGACTTTCATTGCACTATTTTGATACTCTATTTTTGTGACATGCTTAAGTCCTGTTTTTTTTTTTTTTTTTTCCCCAAGGACGGAAATCCATCAGATTTGGGGGCTTTGCACAAATGTCAAATTTGGCTTTTTTTTTTTTTTTTTTTGTAACTTAATTTTTTATTGATTCAAATTCAAATGAAATACAATACATTATAGGGTACATTTTGTCTTAGCAATCAACATTATGCTATAAAGGGAGATAGTAAGAGGAATAGAATGACGTTGACATAACGGTTAAACACAAATTGTCTTAAGGGGGGGACAAGACGTACTCATTCACAAACCGACTTGCCAGCAGACGGACAAACAGTCGGACGGATGGGCAGACAGACAGACAGACTGACGGGCATACATCTAGGTGGGGGGACAAACAGACAGAGAGACTGGTAAACATGTGAATCGGTAGACAGACCGGGGGACAGACATGTAGACAAAGAGGATAGGATGGGGTAGGAGGGGGGGGATGGGTAACCTGGGGGATGAGGGGGGGATGAGGCACTGTTGATCATGTGTGCGTCTCGGGGTGGCCGAGAGGCCCGTCCCAACTCACAAAGGCCCAGGCTCTTCCCTAAGTGCTCTTGTATCTATTTCTATAACAATACGGGCTCCAAATAATTACTTTGAGATCAGTTTGCGTTTCCCAAGGAGAACGTACCTATCGCTATCATAGCCATATTGATGTCCTTTCAAGCCCCGGGATATCTGTCTGTGCCAACCAGGGCGTCCAGACTTTTAGAAAATTGTCGCCAGTGTCGTTAACTAAACTCGCTAACTTTTCCATCTGGCAAATAAACCAAATGCGATTCCGAATTTTTGGGATGGTTGGAATGTCTGGGCGTTTCCATAATGCTGTGATCTCACACCACGTAGCAATTGCAAAATGGGCAATTAGCTTATTGTGTGCTTTGGAGAGGTCGCCAATGGTCTGTTCAATAGAAACTGCCACAGGTCTCGGGGAATTGAGAGATCAAACAGTCTATGTTTCCAATTTCGAATTGTCTCCAAGAGTGGGGAGATCCGCGGCCAAGACCACAGCATATGTAACAGGTCTGCCGATCCTCCACACTGGCGGGGACACAGTGGGGAGGATCCCGGCACAAACCTAGATAATTTCAGTGGGGTGAGGTGCCATCGCATCAGGACCTTACATGCGTTCTCCTTGAGAGTGGTGCATATGGAACTCTTTGCCGTGGCTAAGAAGATAGCGGTCCACTCCTCATCTTCTAGGCTCTCCCCTATATCTGTTTCCCATTGTGTTCTGAATGAGGGTACCTTTTGTTCCTGTTCACCAGACCCAATTATCTCTCCGTATAGCTGCGATGTGAGTCCCTTTGTGTCGGTCTCAGCCAGATAGAGCTTTTCGAAGGATGTCAGTGGGGGGTATGGGGCAAATTTGTTATAGAACGCCCTGATCTGGAGGTATCTAAAAAATTCTGAGTGGGGGATCTCTTTTTCTAATCTGACATGATCGAACGTCTTAATTTTCCTGTCATGACCTTCCAGATCTTTAATCCGATTGTAACCCTTCTGTCTCCAAATCGATATATTACTGACTGATAGACTTGGTACGAACTCAGGGTTGTTCCACAGGGGTGTCATCATGGTATGTATTGTTGTAAGGGAATGTCTGATTTTTGCGGCCTCCCAGATTGACAATGAGTTGGCCATTGAGGAGAGCGGCATTTTAGCGCTTCTTTGCGCTGTTTTGGGGAGCCAGATTAAGCTGCTAAATTCTAGAGGTGCACACGCAGCACTTTCTAATTCAACCCATCTCTTAAGTCTCGGGTTGGATTGCCATTGCACGATTTGGCTTAATTGTGCCGCTTTATAATATGAGAACAGGCAGGGTACCGCTAAACCCCCAGCCAGAACAGGTCTTTTCATATTAATTTTATTTACTCTTGGTCTCTTACCTCTCCATATAAATTTGGCGATGTCAGATTGAAGTGACTGTAGATCTTTCAATCTGAGTGGTACTGAGAGTGTCTGGAAGAGGTATAGGATACGGGGTAGTAAATTCATTTTGACACTGTATTCGTCCTATCCAGGAGATCCTTTTGGGAGTCCACTTCTGCAGATCAGATTTAAGGGTCCGAATTAGGTTGGGGTAATTTGCGTTGTATATGTCTTTAACACTTTTGGTGATGTGGACACCTAAATATTTTATAGATCTCTGTTGCCAGTGAAATTTGAAGTTTTATTTCAATAATTTTTCTGTGTGTCCAGGGAGATTGACATTTAGGGCCTCTGATTTAGATTGGTTGATTTTGAAGCCGAAGATGTTAGAGAACCGATCCAGCAGGTCAAATAGATTTGGTAGGGACGTGAGAGGTTTTGTGATAATCAAGAGGATATCATCTGCGTATAGGGCCGCTTTATGTGTTTGGGAGTATGCGTTTAACCCTGAGATGTCGGGATTTCCTCTGATTTGTGCCGCCAGGGGTTCAATACACAGGGCAAAGAGGAGGGGTGAGAGGGGACAACCCTGTCTCGTGCCACTCTGTATCTGAAAGGGCAGAGAGGGGTAGCCTTGGTGTACAACCCTGGCGGTAGGGTTAGAGTACAGCGAGAGGATCGCTTCACTCACCCGATCCCCGAAGCCAAATGCCGCAAGCGTCTCTTTTAAATAGGGCCAGTCTATCCTATCAAAGGCTTTTTCTGCATCCAGACTTAACAACATGCTTTGAGTGGTGTTAATGTTAGCCAAATCCAGCAGATCAATAAAACGTCGTGTATTATCTGCGGCTTGCCGACCATTGATAAAACCGACCTGATCTGGTATAAGTCTGGGTAGGATGAGACATAATCTGTTGGCCAGTAATTTAGAGTATAGTTTGATATCAGTATTGATTAGTGATATAGGCCGGTAGCTATTGCAGTCCAGAGGATCCTTCCCAGGTTTATGAATTATTGTTATAGACGCCTGTAACATCTCTTTGGGGATGGGGGCTCCCGCTAAAATTGCGTTGAACACTTGGACCAACCTTGGGGCAAGCAGCTTGCCAAATTTTTATAATAGAGCTCCGAGAAGCCGTCTGGCCCTGGAGCTTTTGAGGGTTTAAGTTCTTTAATGGCCTGTGACAGCTCCTCTATAGAGAAATTGGCGTTTAGCGTCTCTCTATCTGATGCTGTCAATCTCACTAGATCTGAGCTGGCTAAGAAATCTCTTAGCTTACTGCTCGTTTAGCATTATGTACCACTTTCTCTCTCATAAAAGGAGCCGAATTCATCCACTATCTTCTGAGGATTGGATGTGGGGGTGCCAGATTTTAATCGTATAGCTTGAATGTTATATTTAGTTTGCCTGTCTTTCATCATGCGGGCCAGCATCGTATCCGGCCTGTTTGCTTTTTCGTAAAATTTCCTCTTTGACCAACTGAGCGAATTGTCAGCCCTGGAGGCCAGTAGCATGTTTAATTCAATTTTAGTGT
Organism: Ascaphus truei; assembly: GCF_040206685.1. Classification (NCBI taxonomy): domain Eukaryota; kingdom Metazoa; phylum Chordata; class Amphibia; order Anura; family Ascaphidae; genus Ascaphus; species Ascaphus truei. The sequence goes on from NC_134490.1 coordinate 28,010,603, forward strand.
CTTTTACCTACTGAAGGGTTTGTAAATCTAAATTCTTCTTGTGTTTAGATGAGAGAGCCTGTAATTTAGTTTGGAGCGTGACAATTTTGGCCTCTCTCTCTCTTTTTTCCGTTTAGCTGTGATATTTATTAGAGTACCGCGAAGAGTTGCTTTGTGCGCTTCCCATAGAACCAAATTCGACGTGACAGAGCCTGTGTTTATTTTGAAGAATTGGTCTATCTCGGTACTAATAGTATCACAGATCGCGGGGATTTTTAAGATCGATTAATTAAGTTTCCAGTTCGTCCCTGGTCTATCTGTTCAAATATTATTGCACCGTAGCTCTATTGGTGCATGGTCAGACCATGAAATATCATGGATCTCCGCTTGGGTGACCTTGGGGACCAGTTGACAGGACACAAAGAAGTAATCGAGTTTGCTGTATGAACCATGTGGGTGGGAGAAGAACGTGTAATCCCTATCTGCTGGATGTAATTCCCTCCAAATATCTGTTAGCTGGTTAATTTTAAGGCCCCGGCGTACAGATATGCCTGCCCCTTTGTTGTGTACCCCAGCACCTCCCGATCTATCCATAGGTGGTTGCATGACCAAATTAAAGTCACCTGCTAAGACAATGCTTCCTTGTGCTACGGAGTTTAGGGGTTTGAAGAATGCTTCAAAGAAGTTAGTGCTCCTTTCGCAAGGGGCATATATGCAAGCTATAGTAATCTTCTGTCCCCTAATTGCCCCTACTATGATAATATACCTGCCATCGGAATCTCGTTTAGTTAGCTGCCCTTCAAATGGAATGCTATTTCTGAAAAGAATGGCCACACCACATTTTTTTGACCTCCGCGGATGCGGAGAAGACCTGGGTAAATTCTTTATCAAGGTATTTAGGGGTGTTGGATTTACTGAAATGAGTCTCTTGTAAGAGCAGCACATCGGCATGTTTCCTTTTATAATCAGAGAAAGCTAATTTGCGCTTGGTTGGGTTATTGAAGCCCTGCACATTATGGGAAATAAATGTTAAAGCCATCTATTAAGGGGAGTGTCTATGTGCATCATGGTATCGGTTGACTTACCCTTGACCTCCATGGTCCGATCCAGCCGGTTGGTCATCCCGAGACGCACCTCTTTAGTTTGTATTCTGTTTTGTCAATGATGTTCCTCTGGGTGAGGGGGAATATGGGGGGGAAGGGGGAGGGAGGGGGGGATGGGAAGGAAAGGGGGGGAAGGGAAGGGGGTGGGGAGGAGGGGGGGCTGGATAGGACACACAGGGAACACAACAAGAGGATGCAGGCAATAAACAAATAATACAGAAAATACTAATGTACGAATAACATTGAAAAACAAAAAGACAAGAACCCACCTCGGGGGCCCCCGAAGGTGTCTCTTGCGCCCAATGGGTTGGTTAAATGGCCCAGACTTATGAAGGGATCTCCCCATTCTGCTGGGGCCAGACCTCGCTGGGACTTGTTCGTGATCCCTGTTTCCCAGGGATCGTAGCGGAGAACGCATGCACGCCGAACAGGGAACCTCACCACCGGCATGCCTCCGTTGAACAAATTACATTTTAACAGCAGCATAACTTTTAAACTTTAAAACTTTGAACATTAACCCAACCCTGTAACCATATCACAACATCTTAACAACCCTCAGTAGTTTCGCCTCATCTAACATCTTATATTACTGTTACTACCCCTATAGATGTAGGTATTCCCTTGCCGCGACCCCCTGCCTCTCACCCTCCCTCTTAAAATCTTACGTGGACTCATCCTTTAACGGGAGTGGGGAGATGTTATAATAATCCACCTAGCTATTCGCATTACCTCTCGCATGAGGATCCACCCCACCGTTTCATAGTTGAGGGCTCTAGTCCACTCATATTGCGTGGGGGTGTTAAGAATCCACCTGACAGCCGCTGGGGTTGCAAATAGACCTCGGACGTTAGGTGCCTATACTTGACCTCTAATTATCCCCTGCGTGGGTGTATTCTACATTGGGTGTTACTGGGTGGGTGAAGCCTTCTGAGGGTCCCGTTCTCCCCTCCCACCCAGGAGGTCAGGCACAATGTAGGGGCCGACTCTGTCAATTGACACTCCCCCTCCTCCTTACTACCCTTAGGGAGCATGTCCCGTAGCCAGGTCTGCCCCCTGAGGCACCCAGCAGTCATCCTCCTGCTGCAAACCGGCTCCTTCTGTCCCTGTGGAAGAGGTTTCCGTAACCGGGGCCGCTCTGCTGTCTTCTCTGGGCTCTGCTGCGTCATCATCCCGCGTCGTCGCTTCGGAGTCCCTCTGCGCAGATGTCGCAGGCCAAATCTCGCGAGAAGTCGCCAGGAGACAACAGGAACCAGTGACGTCACAGCCTCAGCCCGCGAAGAGCATAGCTGTTCCCGCGCTCCCCGGGGAGGAAGCAAGACAAGATGGCCGCAACTGGAAAATCGTGGATAGATCTGCAGTGGAGGTAGAGTCCCAAATCCATCATCCAGGGTTTGTTGGAGGCTGTCTAGAGGGTGCAAATTGTGTAGTAAGTTCTTTAGAGTCCTGTTGTTCTTTGTAATAGGGGATGTTGTAGCTAGCCTGATATTTAGAGGTTAGCTTATGCGGAGTTCAGGGTCTCCTCCTCGCGTCCTGCGTCTGGTCGTTTGCCCCCTACTGTGCGCCATGAGGGTGCAGGGGCGCCATCTTTGGCTGCTACCAGGTGAGGGGGACTTTGCTGGGATTCAAGGACCCTCTGGAGGAACCCCTCCCCATCTTCTGAGTATTTAAGCATGTGAGCGACGCCGTTTTTCATAACCAAAATTGCGCTGGGGAATAGCCAGCGATAACGCACCTCCTTATCATGCAGAGCCCTGGTGATGGGGGCCATGGCTCTCCTTTTTGCCAGAGTGACAGGGGAAAGGTCCTGGAATACCTGGAACTTAATTTGTTCAAATTCCACCACTTTCATCTCCCTGGCAATGCGGCAAGCAGCCTCTTTCGTGCGATAACAGTGAAATCTCAGCACGATATCTCTGGGGGGATCCCCCTGTTGGGGTCTTCCCCGCAGTGCGCGGTGGCACCTGTCCAGCATCAGGTCGCTGTCTGCCATGCCTGGTAAAGTCCTCTGGGTCCGTTATAGATTCGGGTACCCCTCGCAGGCGGATGTTACAACGACGGTCCCGGTTCTCCCCGTCCTCAATTTTATCTTCAAGAGACCTGACCTGTTCCTTTAGGGTGCTCAGTTGGGTTTGTATCTGAGATAGTGCACTGACAGTTGCATCCGATTGAGCTTCTAATGAGTCCGTGCGCTCCCCCAGGGCATCCACATCCTTTCTCAATGCCCAGAGTTCTGATTTAAAGAACTTTTTCATAGTGGAGCAAAACTCCTTCATATCCTTGCGGCGCATAACCGCCATATCGTCCAGGTCCTCATCAGGGGCGTCCATATCGGGCTCCGCTGCAGGTGGTTGCTCAGGGGATTCCAGTGCACCGGCCGTGGCTGTTTCTTTAGCCTTGAAATATGTGGTCACCGGCTGAGTTTTTCTGCGTAGCCCTGTGTTTGTAGTCATCTCTGCTGGTTTAGGCATGATTTGCAGCCTTTGTTACTGAAATCGGTCGAGTTTATGCTGCTATTTTAATAGTTTGATACGCCGGGGGGGAATGGAGCTCACACTTTAAGCTGCCATTCACCTCTCCATCCTGCAGGGTTCTCTCAAATTTGGCTTTTTAATGGAGAAATATTTATTTTTCAGTGAGATCCAACTGAAGTCACCGGATCCGCTGATGCTAGAAAAATACATAAACACCCCCAAATAATTGAGTAATTTCTTTTATTAACTGGGTTGGGAAAACCATCTAAGTCTTCCACTGAGCCACTGATTGAGCCACCTGTGCTGAAGCAGGATTATCCATAAAATGTGGCTGTGACAGAGTGAAGTCAACTCCTATCAGTTACGCCTGGGAGACATATGTCTGAGTGCTTCATCCAGCACTCATAAGGGTTAACTCAGGTGGAAGTTAGGAAATCAGAACTCTTTAGCTGACACCTGAGAGCCAGCAAGGTAGATAAAGGATCATGTGACTGGCAGTAGCTGCCAGAGAGAGAGAGAGAGAGAGAGAGAGAGAGAGAGAGAGAGAGAGAGAGAGAGAGAGAGAGAGAGAGAGAGAAGTACACTGCTGCGTGAGCCCTTAGCCAGAGGGATTTCACCAAAGACTACTTCAACTAAAGTAAGGATTATTCATTTGTTTACTGACTGCTTAAAGTACCCTTATGGTTTGGTTCTGGTTTAGGCAGCCAGCCTGCTAGATAGGTCTGCTGTTTTATTAGTCAGTTTTTCTCCCAAAGTGGAGCAGGATTTATTTTGTTAAAGGGACAGTGTACCCGCATGTTATGTTACTGAGGAGAAATAAAGCCACTGAACGTTTTTATTTATCCTGAAACAATACGTGTGGACTGTTCCCTGACCTCGGCTACAGGCCGTCCTGCCACAGGTGGTGTCAGAAGTGGGATCACAATCCATGGTTAGTCCCAGCATCTCTGGAGGGGACAAAAGTAAACGCCATGCTGGACTCGGGCTCTGGAAAAACCTTGATCCTAGAGGGCCTAATTCCAAGCAATAGACTATCTTATGACTCTCCTTGGAATATCGAGTGTATCCATGGGGATACAAAGAGATACGCGACGGCGAACGTTACACTGCGTATCCAGGATCAAGAGGCTAGCCTACTAGTGGGAGTTGCTCCCTGGCTACCTGCTCCTGTTCTACTTGGCCGAGACTGGCCCTACCTCGAAACATTGTTGGCCCCTACTCCTACGGAGCCTACTTCTCTGGTACCGGAGAAGCCCGGAGACTTGTTCCCTTTTTCCCCAGAGATTTTTCCCCGTAGACACCATGTCCCAAAGACACGTAAACAGAGACGTGCGGAAAAAGACGACTGGTTAGGAAAGGCTGGGACTTTTGGTAACATTATTCAGCCCAAAGGACTGCAGGTCATGGCCGGGGATGACCAGGGTGGGGAACAGATAGATACGGGAGTGTTGCCAGACCTGGATCTTCCTGACTTCCGTCAGAGGCAGAGGGAGGACCCAGCTCTGGCTAGACAATATGAGAAGGTGGTACAGGTCAAACACAAGATAATAGATGAACAAGGTGTAAAAGTGTTTCCACATTTTGAACTGTTGAATGACATACTATATCGTGTGAATAAGGTTACACAAACAGGGGAGGTCATTCGACAGATGCTAGTCCCTAAAGGGTTGATTAAAACAGTGTTTACCCTAGCCCATACTCTCCCATGGGGTGGTCATTTGGGCAGAGATAAGACCACGGACCGCATCTTGTCCCGGTTTTACTGGCCAGGCATACATGGTGACATCATGAAACTATGTGAGACATGTCCTGAATGCCAGTTAACTAGCCAAAAAGGACAGAAGCTGGCTCCTTTGGTTCCTCTGCCCTTGGTAGCCGTCCCATTCGAGAGAATTGGGGTAGATCTGGTCGGACCTTTAGAACCCTCTGCGAAGGGACATAAATTTATACTCGTTGTTGTTGATTATGCCACCAGGTATCCTGAGGCCTTCCCTCTGAGATCAGCCACTGCTAAACAGGTTGCTCACAGGCTGTTAGAACTGTTTTCTAGGGTAGGACTTCCCCAAGTAATGTTAACTGACCAGGGAACAAATTTCATGGAAAAGTTAATGCAGGATGTCCTGAAGTTATTGGAGGTAAAATCCGTCCGGACCTCGGTCTACCATCCTCAGACTGATGGATTGGTAGAGAGGTTTAACCGTACTTTAAAAACTATGCTTAGGAAGTTTGTGGACACTGAAAAGCGAGCTTGTGATGAACTTCTCCCTTTCCTGTTGTTTGCGGTACAAGAAGTTCCCCAATCATCCACAGGCTTCTCCCCGTTTGAGCTCCTATATGGACGCCAACCTCGGGGTATTCTCGACCTACTGAAGGAATCTTGGGAGGAGGAGCCCTCCCCCTCCAAGAATACCATTCAGTATGTCATAGACCTTAGAAACCGCCTAGACATGATAGGTCGGTTTGCGAAGGAAAACCTCAAATCTGCTCAAGAACGTCAAGAGAGGCAGTACATCCAAAATGCTCGCTTGAGGGTCTTCCAACCTGGTGACCAAGTGATGCTACTACTACCGACATCAGAGAGTAAACTCCTTGCAAAGTGGCAGAGTCCTTTCCAAGTTCTCCGCCGCACCGGGGAGGTGAACTATGAGATCTCTCAACCAGGGTCCAGGAAGGGTAAACAAATCTACCACGTGAACCTCCTGAAACCCTGGAAAACGATGAGATCGCTGTTCATTCACCCTTGGGAAGGAGAGACGGATTTGGGTCCAAAGCTTCCAAAGGGTAGTACGTACACTGACCATCAGGTTCCCATGGGAGAGCAGTTAACAACGGAACAAAGGTCAGACCTACTTGATGTATGTGACCAGTTCCCAGATGTTTTTTCTGAGCTGCCAGGGCAGACTGATTTAGTGTCCCATAGGATTGAGACAGAACCTGGCGTAAAAGTACGGTCCCGTCCCTATAGATTGCCAGAGGGCCGAAAAGACCTGGTAGAGAGGGAGATAATAGACATGTTGGAATTGGGCGTGATCGAGGAGTCCCACAGCGAATGGTGTAGCCCTATCGTGTTGGTCCCTAAACCAGATGGGAAGGTGAGGTTTTGCGTGGATCTGCGAAAGGTAAATGCTGTATCCAGATTTGATGCATATCCAATGCCTAGGGTGGATGAATTGCTTGATTCGCTTGGTAAAGCAGAGTATATCTCCACCCTAGATCTCACGAAAGGATATTGGCAGATACCTCTAGCGGAAGAATCCAAATGCAAAACTGCCTTCGCCACCCCTCTCGGTTTATACCAATTCGTCAATATGCCATTTGGGTTACATGGGGCTCCAGCCACGTTCCATAGGTTAATGGACAAGGTACTACGACCCCATAGGGCATATGCCGCGGCCTACTTGGATGACATTGTCATCTATAGCAGACACTGGCAGTCTCATTTAAAAAGGTTAAGGGCAGTCCTAATGTCCTTAAGAGAAGCAGGGCTCACTGCAAATCCCAAAAAATGTGCCCTGGGTAAATCCACTACAAAGTACTTGGGCTATGCCGTTGGGGAGGGATAGTAAAGCCACTAGCTAGCAAGGTGGCCACCATAAAGGAAGTCCCCACCCCACAGACAAAGACACAGGTCCGCTTCCTTTTGGAGTTAGCAGGGTATTACCGGCGGTTTATCCCCAATTTTTCAGAAATATCTGCACCCCCTAACAGATCTGACAAAAAAGAGTGCCCCGACCCAAGTTAAATGGTCTTGGGAGTGCCAAGACGCCTTTGACATGCTAAAAAAGTGCCTGTCAGAGGGCCCCGCTCTTCGGAGCCCAGATTTTAAAGAGCCCTTCATCATCCAGATGGATGCCTCAGAGGTAGGACTGGGAGCAGTGCTGTCTCAGCAATTTGATGGTGTTGAACACCCCATACTGTTCATCAGCCGGAAGCTGTTCCCAAGGGAAGTGAGGTATTCCGTTATTGAGAAGGAGTGCCTCGCTGTAAAATGGGCAATTGAGGCCTTGAGACATTATGTCGCCGGAGTACACTTCACCCTGGTCACTGACCATGCGCCCTTGATGTGGTTAAACACCATGAAGGACACAAATCAAAGGTTGACCAGGTGGTATATTGCCCTCCAACCCTTCTCTTTTGATATTCAGCATAGACCTGGAAAGGACCATGGAAATGCTGATTTTTTGTCAAGGGAAGGAGTGGAGGGTCGGGCTTCAGCCGTGTGGGACACTAGCCACACACAAACAGGGGAGGTATGTGACAGAGTGAAGTCAACTCCTATCAGTTACGCCTGGGAGACATATGTCTGAGTGCTTCATCCAGCACTCATAAGGGTTAACTCAGGTGGAAGTTAGGAAATCAGAACTCTTTAGCTGACACCTGAGAGCCAGCAAGGTAGATAAAGGATCATGTGACTGGCAGTAGCTGCCTGAGAGAGAGAGAGAGAGAAGCACACTGCTGCGTGAGCCCTTAGCCAGAGGGATTTCACCAAAGACTACTTCAACTAAAGTCAGGATTATTCATTTGTTTACTGACTGCTTAAAGTACCCTTATGGTTTGGTTCTCGTTTAGCCAGCCAGCCTTCTAGATAGGTCTGCTGTGTTATTAGTCAGTTTTTCTCCCAAAGTGGAGCAGGATTTATGTTGTTAAAGGGACAGTGTACCCGCATGTTATGTTACTGTGGAGAAATAAAGCCACTGAACGTTTTTATTTATCCTGAAACTATACGTGTGGACTGTTCCCTGACCTCGGCGACAGGCCGTCCTGCCACAGTGGCCCCTGAGGACTGCGTTTGAGACCCCTGGTGTCGACCCATAGCCTTGAGATATAACCATCATTAAACCGCAAATGATATTACAACACTGCAGCTGTAATATAGAAGCCTCAGATGAAGGATATGTACAGTATACATTTTAATGCAGCAATCTGACCTGCTCAAGATTATTATAATTGTTTTTACATTTTCCAGAACCAGGGGGTCCACGGAGCTGCTCCACAGGCCCCCAATGTCTGGGGACCAGCTGGTTCCTGCGGTTCGGCAGCCTCTAAACATATGTAACTTTTATGGATAATCCTGCTTCGACCGAGTCACTGATTGAGCCACCTGTGCTGAAGCAGGATTATCCATAAAAGCTGGCCTCTTGGTGGCCCTTGAGAACCGAGTTTGAGACCCCAGGTCTAAACTCTCATTCGATTAATTGCGTTTATCATTCAATTTTATGCTGGTTAAAATGTGTTTCCCTTTTCTGCAAACAATAGGTACCCTATGTTTTAAATAATAAAAATAAAAACATAGTTACAAAATACAGACTTCTTTAACATGGTGTGTTTTATCTGAATATTTATCCTACATAAAAAGGCAAATGGATTAAGCTGGTCCCTGGGAAAGAATGTAACGGCAGGCCTGAAAGAGAGCTTTTCTGCTGGTTAAAACAATAGCACAAAGGTCAGGCCTGAAATGTGCACTTCGGGGTAATTTGCAATTCAATCTCTGCGCTCGGTTTATGTCACAATTTAATACATGCAGAAGATTTTTAATTCACTGTGTGTACTTCACCCTACAAATTAGGGTTCAGTCTCTTTGGGGTAAAAAAAAAAAAATAATAATGTGAAAATGCTGCTTGTGCTTGAATAATAACCCGAGCGTGGTTTGTGCTTGAATACAGATGGAAAAGCTGGTATAATGCTAATTCTTGTATGCTTCACTAAGGAAAGGATATGAAAAAAGAAAAACGTTTTACTTGAACATTTGTTTAAAGGCACAATTTCATTTAACTTATTAAACAAAAAATCAGTTTATAAACCGGTTTTATATGCACTTAGCCTTTACACATATATATCTTATAGATAATTTGACTTTTTTTTTTGTTTTGTTTCTTTCAAATCCAGTTAGCCATTGATCCTTTTTTTGGACCACTTCCATGATGATGTCATACTTTGCATGTCACCTCGAAGTCAGAGGAGCAAACTGGATAAGAAGGGGCACTTGGCCTGGGGAAGGAGGGCCTGTAATGAAAATATTGCAAAATAATCACTCCAGTTTACACTTGCTGTACTTTGTTTACAAAATATTTAACATTCTTATACTTGTCTGATTTGCTTTAAAGGGCCAGTCACCTACATATAACCCAGGGGTTCTCAACTCTTGTTCTCAGGACCCCCCCAACAGGTCAGATTTTCAGGATAGCCCTGCTTCAGCACAGGTGGCTCAAACCGTGGCTCAGTCAAAGACTTAGCCACTGATTGAGCCACCTGTGCTGAAGCAGGGATATCCTGAAAGCCTGACCTGTTGGGGGGTCTTGAGGACTGGAGTTGAGAACCCCTGGTGGGGATGACTGGAAATACTCTCTGATTATCTTATGACTCAGGACTACAGATGAAATACTTACTACATGTAAATCAGGTCCATGTGTGTATCAAAATTATTTCTATCACCACTCCTGTTGCATTTGTATGTAGGTGTCATGAACAACACACCTGTTGGCATGTGACTTGTATATGTGACAAGGATTATTACGCACAGCTACGGTACCTAGCTGATTCACTTTTCACCCCCTCTCAATCCCTCAAATGAATAATATCCCCTCTCAATCCATCACAATATATCACAATATATATTTTAAATTGCTGCCACCACCAAAAAACGTATGTCAAGTTGTTTTTGGTCCCTGTTTAAGAAAATTATGTAATTGGCACACACAAGTGGAAAAAGGCAATTACTCTCTCCAAAGCGTGCAGCGTTCAATTAAAACCCAGAGACAATACTTATTACATTTTAGATTTAATATACAAAAATAGTACAGTGCTTAGTTTACAGATTTTGATGTTTTTGATTGAATGAAAGATGTTCGAGAGTATAATTTATTTAATTTTTCTGCATAAATTTCCATAGTATCAGTTGGAATACAATTGACTTATGATAACTAAAGTAAGATACATATATTTTTGATTGTAAAGTATCTAAATGCTGTTGAAAGACTGCATGAATCGTCAAACTTTATCTTGTAGTTGGAATGGCTGGATCGGTGTTGAGAGTTTTATATTGAATGTTTCTTGCGTGAATATAAAAGTTTCAAACCAGAGACAGAACATGAAACACAGACAGAGCTCAGTGCTACATGCATCGACACAAATACACGGTACAGTGCCTCTATATATCTATATATCTTTTGAATAAAATGGTCTTTTAGTATATTAACTACTGTATACACTTATTGGCGCGACTTTTTCTGATATATATATATATATATTTATATTATCTTTTGAATAAAATGGTCTTTTAGTTTAACACTTTGGCCAAAGTGTTGTAAGCCCTTGAGCCCCTCCAAGACAGACCACGTCTCAAGGGTCCTAACACTAATATAGATTCTTAATAACCTGTACATTACCATGAATAATGATTTATAATAAATCTGTCAAAATTAGTTGCATAGTTCTAAGTCTGATTGAAGCTCTTCTTAACCGGTACAATACCAGGAAAAGCACTCTGTATTAGATTTGTTGCAATCAAACTGCATGCAAGTTCCCATGAGTGTGGAAGGTGAAATGGAGTGAGCTTTAACCATTTAAAAGTGGGAGGGGGTGAGCTTGGGAAGGAGGAGCCACCCTTCACATTCATGGGAAGTTGCAAGCAGTTTGATTGCGACAAATCTAATACAGAGTTAAACTAAAAGACCATGTTATTCAAAAGATATCACCACCATGAAAAAGGTCCCACTGGGGGACCGAAACGTCGGTTTTTGTGTCTTCTATCAAATATAGAAAATGTATGATTTACTTACATGCATACTGTCCCTTGATGTCGTTTTGCAACCGGTATCGTATGGTCTGTTATTGCTTTATGGGATAAGCACCAAAACGTATTTACTTGCAAATGGTGTGCCGGCTGTGCATTGGATTATATATATAACAAAAAAAAGAGAGCGCACAGCCAATAGCTTAAAAAGCGTATAAAATATTTAATAAAAATGTTGAGGAGAGGGAAACGAGCTCACTCACAAATGATAAAGAATAACAGGCATGTATATATATGTTATATGTCACCACCACGGGATCAGCACGGCAAGGCCTCCTACAGCAGAAGATGTATCAAACACTGTCAGCTCGTATTCCAATGCTTCAGACCTCGTGGATGGTAATGCAACTGATGAATGCGGAAGTCCTTGGTAATCAGTCCCTCCAGACCAGATCAGCTCTCATCCGCACCATATATATATGTAGCCCCCTGTAAACAGCACAGGCTATACCTATCTCCCTTCTACTGTGGTAAATCCTGTTAAGATCAGGCACCAGTAATCATCATGGATTTTCCCCCTTCCCCCTTTTCCCCCTGCCCTGAGTGGTAGATGCAGGCCTGGACTCTGCTGCAGGCGTGAGCAAGAGGGGAGGTTCTGCTGACATCACGAGAGGTGGGGCTAGCTCTATATTTAGCCGGCAACTCCTGTAAGTGGGAGTTCCTGTCTGCCGTGGGAGTCTGCCAAGAGAGTCCTGCGGATCGGTCCGAGGAGTTGGAGGAGACCACGGTCTCACCTGCGCAGCCGTGCAGGAACCGAGAGAGAGAGGAGTGGAGAGACACAGCCGCTTTTAATAGAGCGGATAGCACTATAGATCGGGTGGACCAATGCCCCTCACCCTCTGTCTGGGTTGATGGGGAGAATTCAATCCCCACCGCGAGGATAACCTTGGCGGTGGGCCACGGGGTATTGAAGTCCCAGCCCAGACCATCCTGTCGGTGGAGAGACTTGGAGGGAAGGAGAGGAGGAAATACCTGTGTGGAAGGAGAGCGGAGTAATTAGCAAGGCTCTGCTGTTGTTGTTGCGGCTACTGGGGGCCACTACATTTGGGAGTTGCTGATCTGCCAATAAAGAGACTATCCTTTTGTACCAAAGACTGTGTGTGAGTTGGAAGCTATTACCCTGGGACCGAAGGGGTTCTTCTATACAGGTCCTATCCCATATTCCTGGGAGTATAGAAGATGGAGGCGCGGCACCACTAAGAGATCATGGAGGCTACCACCCCAGAAGCCCGGTCCTGGCTCCCCAATAACATCGCGGGAAGCTCAGGCCCTCCGGTTCCTCCCTGGTATGCACCACACCGCATGTAATCTGCCCTCATGCACCCTAGACACCACCGTAGAGTCTGGGGGATGGGGGGAAGCAGGGTTACATATATATATATATACACACAGGCACTGTACCGTGTATTTGTGTTGATGGATGTAGCACTGAGCTCTGTCTGTGTTTCATGTTCTGTCTCTGGTTTTAAATATATATTGCCATGCTCAGTAGCACTCCTCTTTGACACTTATACGCATATATGTATGTTGTGGTCATTTTGGGGGTTCAATGTGAGCTTATAGGAGTTCTGTGTGGTGAATATAAAAGTACTAATACTGTGGCAGGTTTGCTTATAAAAGTAGTGGTACTGTGGCAGGTTTGCTTATAAAAGTACTGTTTGCTTGTGTGATTTCATTGTCATCTGCATGAATGACTGAGTGCTGTGAGAATTTTGAGCCAGCGGGGGCTCGTGCATGTGCCTGATCGCTTTTTCGTCTCCATCAAGGACTTTCAGTGCTGTGATAATTTTGAGCCGGCGGGGGTGCATGCGATCATACACGCGCCCGATCGTGACACATTTTTGTTTCCATGAAGGAATTTGTCCTATGAGAATTTAGATAAGTGCCAGCAAAGAAGTTTCACTTGAAAAAAAATGTTACAAGGAACATACTTTACAGTACAATAAATGCAGACTGTTCATAAAATAGAAGGATAAACAGTCAGAGGTCCCTAACCTACATTAATACACATATTAGGGTCTCAAAGGGGAGGTAAAAATATGAGATCTCTTGTGTCACAGCATTGACGCTCCCTTAGTTGAAAATCTAAATGTGTGGTTTTTATCCTAAACTTTCTACATTGAGTACAGCATAAGCCCACCTTCTGAGCGTGTCCTTAACGGGGGGTTAAGGACACACTCAGAAGGTGGGCTTATGCTGTGGGGGATTTGATCAATTTGCAGTGACACCTTTAAAGAAGGAGGAGTATAAAAAAAAGTTTCCTTTTGAATCCAAAGTTGCTTGAATATAGAAAAAAACCCATATCTTCCTTTCTATTATATCTGGAAGGATACCACTTAAACTACTGCTGATAACACGGACAAGGATCGATTGGCTGAGGGTGCGGTTGTAATTAAAATACACATGTGGATATAAAACTTGATGTGTTGAATGCTAAGTTTGAGTGACAAATTGATATCTGTCATTTATACCCTCACAATAATGGATTGTTTAGCATCATTTTATTCGTCAGATAGCAAATGTTCCAAAGGTATATATTTATAATTCTTGTGAATCATTCAGACCCATGAAATCTAGTATTTAGTAAATGTATACAATCCTGTGGATTATCTTCCTGGCCACACCTTCTGCCATTTTAAAAACCTTTCAGGAATCTCTTTAATGTTATATTAAAAGGTTTCTCATTTATTTTTACGGTGAGAAAAGAGTTAACTTCCCAATTTCCTAAACCGGGCGTTGGCCCCAGATAACCTCATTTCTAGACAAACACCGAAAACCATGCCAGGCAAAAACCAATATAAAACCCCGATCGTGTCCCTGGCCAGCCCCACGAGATGCGCGCCGACCGTGGGAACCCCCAGGGATGACAGCAAGGAAGACCCCGAATCAGGGGACGCCCGATCTCTCCCGCTATAGCCTCGGACAGCTGGCAGAAGAGGAGAGAAGAAGAATTAAAGATGGCACCACCGAGTTGAGCGCACGGGAGCGTGCGGCCATAAAATCCAAGGAAGGTGAGAGACAAACTGCAGGGTCTGAAGAGGAATTTTGTGACAGAAAGGCCACCCTGAAAAATTTAGTGGAGAGGGCTACAACAGGAGAAGAGGCAGTGGGGAGAGCTGTTTCTGACAGAGAGCTTAGTATGACAGAGGGAGACACAGCAATTACCAAACAGGACCTCCAGAACATGTTGAAAGAAATGCAAGTGGGCTTTCAGTCAGCTCTGGATAGAGCAGTAAAGGAATTTAAAGCAGAAGTTTCTTTGTTGGCTAAAAGAACTACAGAGCTTGAAAATAAAATGGACATTTCTTTACAAAATCAGGTACATACTGATGATGAGGTCCTGCATCTAAATGAAGAGATAAGAGCTATGAGGGATAGTATAGACAACCTAGAGAGCAGGGAGCGAAGGCAGAATTTACGAATCCGTCATGTCCCTGAGTCGGTCTCTGCAGAAGCCCTCCAGCCATATCTTAAGAGACTGTTCACGTCAATTGACACCCCGTTACAAGATGGTGACCTCCTGATGGACAGAGCTCACAGATCCCTAGGACCGAAATTTGAAGACCCCAAAAGAAGCAGAGATATAGTCCTAAGACTCCACCAATATGCAACCAAAGAAAGGATTATAAAAGGCTGCAGAAACAGAGGCTCAATTGAATTTGAAAACAATTCCTTCCAGATTTTCCAAGTCTGTCCAGAATGACAATTGAGAGGAGGAGAGGGCTACGTCCAGTGACGGTGGTGCTTCAGGAAAACGGTATTTGTTACCGGTGGGCCTTTCCGTTCCGTTTGATGGTAAACCATAGAGGCAGACAGGTCTCCCTCTGTTACCCCGAGGAATCGGCATCTTTTCTGTCAGCACTGGGCCTGTCTCCCAGGGAGGGCTCGGGTCAGCACCGAAGACCTCGAGAAGATAACACGGACAAGGATCGATTGGCTGAGGGTGCGGTTGCCCGGAGATAAAAGTTTCAAGACAGATGGCAGCTTTGAAGGTTTCACGACGAGCCCGTGGTCATCTCCTTTACTGGCGACTCGGCAACACAGGGAAAGACATCCTGGATATGTAGCTATATTTGTTTTCCCTTCTCTTTCTGTTTTCCTCCTTGTCTCCCTCTCTATTTTTTCCAATCTAATACAGGAACTGTTTAATACATGGTTTGGTACCGACTGCCAGCTTTCCGGCTGTCTGTTTGCTACAACTGATTGACGGATGAAACCGGTGAAGACACGAATTGAGAGGCCCGGTGAGGGGGCCTTGGCCCAAAGATTTAGAAGGGCTGTTTTTCTTTCTTGTTTATAGATGCAAAGGACACTAGGCCTCAAAGAGAAAACAAGAGCAAATAACTGCGCACATTTTTTAATGCTAAAAGACATTGAACATTTAAAGATAAAATGTGAATCCGTTTTTTTTTTTTTTAAATATTTCTAGCCGGGAAGCTTTGTATATGTTTACACACAAAGTTTTATATGTTTATTTGCTTCACGGATGTTAGGAATTTGTGTTTTTCTTAGGTTCTTTTATATTCGAATCAGGCTATGGTATGGGTGCGGTCGGGGGAGGTAGAGCAGATGGAGGCGGGTATGCAGAGTCGGTGGAAGATCTGAATGCCCGACGTCACTGTCACGATGACATCAACTTTTATCAACACATTTATATTTCTGGGTACTTGATTGAACAGAACAAGTTGCAAAATAAATTGTGATTTATTTCCTTAATAGACAAACACACGACATCTGCAGAATACACTTAAAACAACACTCACTGGGATAAGGAAATGAAATAAATTGTCCTTGGAACGAAAGAAATTGTCCTTTGCTTGCCAGTGCAAGAAATGCAGCCTTGGTTTTAAAAGTCCTGTGGTTATTAACCCCTTCACTCCTGGACTGGTTTCTGCTGTACTGGAACAAAGTCTTGCATCTTTACAACATGGATTAAAATTCAACAATCACACTGGGAAATACCTGGGAAGCCACAGTTATAGACTGGCCAAAGCCATCTTTAACATGTGGATCCAATCCCCTCGTGGGAACAAAAAATCCCACGAATAGCCAAGTGACCCACAGTTCATAAGACCGGTCAAAAGGGCTGTCCGGTGGGCAGTGCGCATGGGTCAGGTTGACGCCCATGCCACTTAGCATACCTGAGCTACACCCATTTCTTGGGGCCACTGTGTCTGGTCTCTGACTTAGAGGTGTCACTAGCCTGACATCTGCTGTGCATCAGTATGCCAGTATTGTATACATTATGGGCCTCTGGGTATTGTCATAATTGACACTCTTTTAGACAGGGGGACTCTAAATCTGTGGGAGCCTTTTGAGGCTCCATCATAAAAATAATTACAACCCTTTCAGGCTTGGTCATAAAAATACCGAAGCTCATTCACCCATATCACAGCTGGATGTCCAAGTAATTCCTGCTCAGACTTACAAAAAAATACCTCCTGCCTTACATTTAAGATCTTCTATCGTGTGTTGGTTAGAGGGTATGGCAAGCAATGCATCTTGTCTTTTACCCTCGCAGACAGGGAATGGCCTGCACATGGGGAATAAAAATGGTGGGGACAGGGCAACAACAGGAATGCATGGCAAATCAGGTATTAACCCTTTCCTATCCGTCACAGTCAGGTCGCCACATGTAGGGCCATATGTCCGCCAGGCCTGGCCACATAGGGTCTGGCCGCAAACCTGGGATGAGTGGCTGGTCTCACTCATCTTATAGTTTAATTTTTGTTGTTTTTGTTCTTCCCCAATTTTTCTGGTTCATGTTCTGGTCTTGTATACCAGAAGGTATATATACAAAACAATACTATAATATGTTGTGTTAAAATACATCTGTAAGAGGTTTTCACATACGAGAGATGAAATACTGTATTGTACTGTATCTAGAAGGTGGCTTGAGGTAGAAGACCTCTTCCCTATTGTCTGTCTTGACAGACATGTAGTCTCTTGTTCTACAATGTTATTGTCCTCCCTCCTAAATTGTACTGCCCTGTGGAATATGTCGGTGCCATACAAAGAAAGATAATAATCCTACACTGACCGAGAAACAAAAGAATACACATTTATAGGGTCTTTGATTCTTCTTTTAGAAGTTCTTCTTTTGGACTTTATTTTTTACACATATAGAGCTAATGGAAAAGAACGTTAAAATATCAAATAGTTTATTGTAGAACTGAGTGTTTCCACTTTATTGCAAAATGACTGTTATTGAGGGGGGCTGAGTCACAAAGGCATTTATTTGATTTCAGCAATATATGTATGAGTTATGGATATTTCAAGAATAAACTTATTTTCTTTGACTCGGGCTCGCATTCAATATGCTGTGAATCAGTCTTCCTCAAATAAAATGATTATGACTCAAATCTTCTCCAGCATTGGAAAGGAAGGTTTATAATGTATTAAATAAACGCTTTATTTCTCAGCTTTGTTCTGATTGCTTTGACATGTGGGTGCATTTGATACTGCCACCTAGTACCTGCCAAGTTTAAATCTTTTTGGCCTTTTTACCACGGAGTCAAGATTTTGGTTGGAATTATTTTAAAATGACGGCTTTTTCCCACATCCAAGAACTCCCAGAATGATGGTATCCACAGTGCAAACACTGCACGATGTGTAAGAGGCTTGGACTGCTGAGAGCACTATGGATAAGATTGTTTAATCTTTATTTTACCGTTGGAAAGCTTTAAAACCACTATGTCCAATGTAAGTGATCCACCAGAACCTTTCTCCATTACTTGTTTTTTTTTAGTTTGTGCTGATAATGGGGTATTCTAGTAACTGTAATGGGTGAATCTCTGTACTTCTTCTTGTACTTGAAACTACTTGTTTCAAGAGCAACAGAAAAATAAAGATGTGTTTTCATACTAGTCTGTAAACTAAAACCTGACAATGTTTAAAGAAAAAAAAATAATCCAGTCCTGACTGAGAAAAAAAAAATATATATATATATATATATATATATATAGCAACTGTAAATATTACTGTATGTTCATTTGCATGTCTGGGGAAAGATAAGGGTTGCAGACATGCAAATGAACATACAGTAATATTTACAGTTGCTTTATGCTTTACTGTGGAGGGTTTTTGTCACTTTTTTTACCCACCATAACCTTAATAGTAGTGGTGATTACCTAGTCTAGTCTTAAACCTGCTTTGCCATTAAGACCAACCTCACACTGATGATACCCATCAAGGTTGAAACATGTCTGTGAGTGGGTTTAATGGCTTTGCATCTCATCCCAGCCTCTGTCTAAAAGCTGTGTTTAAAACAGCATGCATTGGCTTGAGGATTGGCTTGTGTAATACGAGCTTGAGACAAAAGGTGGCACTGAGTGCTCATTTGCATGTCATTTCCCAGAATCCCTTGCTGCAGTGGAAGCGCTGTATGCTGGGTGACAATGGGGAAAGACAGGGTTGCAGACCTGTCTAAGACATGCAAATGAACATACAGTAATATTTACAGTTGCTTTATGCTTTACTGTGGAGGGTTTTTGTCACTTTTTTTACCCACCATAACTATATATATATATATATATATCCCATTTGCTGACTGTAGCATCTTTGTGTAAGATCCGAAGATCTCGCCCTTAATCACTGTTAACCTGGAGATGGTGTTGTATAAGGTCACACCTTACAAAATCTGATGTTTGCTATATAACTCGGTGATTTTACCAAGTTACGGATAATGTCCATTGAAACAATGACCATATTTGCAGCAATGCAAATTTTGTTTCTGAATGGACCTACTGAATGGTAGAATTATAGCCAAGGAATCCGGGGAATCGAATGTCCTCTTTGTATTCTTTATTATTCATCAGTCTGGGTGACTGCTGGAATTGGATTGACGTTTGTTTTTAAGAAGGAATTGGGAATAAACCCCTAAAATACTGCATTTATTATATATTTTTTATTTTTAACATTAATCATTTTTGAGAACATTTTACTCTGAAAGGGGGAATTCCATTCAGAATGAACTTTGAACTAAACATAATTACAAGTGCCACTCAAAATTAAATGGTTTTAATTCAAATGTCACTACTTTGTGAGTCTTGTTATTTCCTTTACTAGAATCCTTCACAGTTTAGTTGCTGTCTGTCTCTCATGTAAGGGCGGTAATGATATGGGACTGAAATGAAAGCTTGATCTGATTCTGGACCATATTACTAAACTGTGCTAAGACCAAAGGCAGCGTCTAACCTGTTCAATTAATTGGGTGGCAATGCTTGGCACCTTTTAGGACCAATCCATAAATCTGGTCCTTTTTCTGCATTGTTGTTCAATCTTCAGCAGGGCTACTCTGAGGGACTATATCCAACAGAGGAAAGGTCTAGGAAACGTTACGGTGACTGCAAAGATACCGAGCAATGTCCTTTAATAGAGGGGACTAAGGTACATACAGTATATACTAAACAGTCTTTTGCCACAGGGCACCTTTTTCTGCTTTCTAGCACCAGACGGTGGCTTATGGCAAACGACTGCTTAATAAATAAGGTACAGAACCTTTAAAGTGGCAGTTCAAGCGGCACTTTAAAAAATAAATTGTTTTAATATACAGTATGCAGCCTTTAATTACCTTTACTGAGACATGATTAGCTAAGCAGCCGATTTGATTCGTTCTCCCATGATTGGTCAGCAAAGATCCTGCTTCTCAGGGTTCACTAAATGGCTTCAATCAATCCTTCAGTCAGTGTAACTCGGCAGCTACAATGCATTCTTATATTGCTAAGGTAACATTATCTATTGTTACAGTTTGCAGCTCAAACTGCTGGGAATATTGGCAACAGATTATCACAAACAGGGAAGTGTTGCAAAGATCTTGCACTGCTGGGGAGGTGGGCTAAAGCCTGCTATAGAAATCAAAGGATGCTCATTATAGTAAAATTCGTTAAAAATGGCATTGATTTTGAATATTAAAAAAAATGTAAGTATGTAATACTACAGAACTGATTTATGAAGAAAAAAAAAACCCTGTTGGTTTTTGCTTGGATTGCTCCATTTGGTGCCCTTATGACGTTTACTGAAGGACACGAGGGCCAGCTGTCTGGGGGCCTTTGTGACGTTCCATGATCGTCATTACTTTCTCGTTTTCTAGGGGAGATCACGTTTACTGACATTGTGACTAGGTAATTGCTGTGGAGTGATAATGTAGCCACGACTCGCCAGAGGGGACAATGTCACCCTGGTTCTGTGGCCCCTCCGGCTCTGACAAGGTTAAGCAGGTCTACAAAATGATTTTATTTTTTACATATTTTCCAAAACAGGATTTATTTATTTTTTAAAGTACAGCAAAAGCTTAAATCATATAAAGCAAACACAATTTGTGCAACAAAATGTGGCTCCACGGCTACAAATAGACTATCCATACTGCACAATTAAGGTTCTTTTTTTTCTTTGTTATTTGAATCGAGGGGAGGGGGTTCTCTCCGTGCAGGATGGTCACTGTCTTATCTTTGACGTAGAGGAGATGGCATCTTTAGAGGCTCAGTCTCAAATCTGCTAAAAGCTGCAGACAAAGCAATATCCTACATGTGTGTTTTTTTAAATAAATCCGTTTTGTACTATGAGAAAAAACTTGTAGCATTTTTTTTTAAACACCTCTGGATGACATTTTTAATGTATTATAATGTAACTAGCAATTTTTATTTCTATCGCAACCCTTTACAAAGTCACATCCCCTTCCTCTTCTGAAACAGGCTCTGGCGCACCCCTTTTTGAGCCCTGCCCTCTCTCTAGCAGTGCACCAATTGTATCTAGTGACTGCTCGGTCACCTGAACTTCCCCCCAAAACTTTGCATCATGGGTACTCATCTGCTGCACTGGCAGCTATTTAGTGAACCTCCGAGCCGAATCTTCTCCGATTTGATCACAGGAGAACGGATTGATCGGCAACTTGGCTAATTACTTATCATTGTGTGGATTGTATGATGCACATATTAAAGGGGGGGGAGAGGCAGCATGGACTGCTGCTTGAACTGATAATACATAGTTTGTAAACAACTTGGGAGGGGATAGGGCCTGTTTGTACCCATGGACCCAGCAGAGGACATCTCGTAAGTACGGCCTGAATTTCAGTAATCATAGGATTTGGTATATACAGTATAAGCCCTCCAATACATTGTGCATAGGCTGAACTTGATGGATGTCTTTTTTCAACCTCATCTACTATGTAATAGTAACAGAATGATGGTTATGTATTTATATAGTAGACTTAAAAAATACATGTCCATCGAGTTCAATCCTTGGTAAGTTCCAATTGTATACGTTTATTTTTAATTGTTTGGATCCATGTCAGTAGTGGGATCTTCACAACATGTACCAGTTCAATAACAAAGAACGTGATTCTATTCACTTATGCACAACTATTACAGTAGTTGACTGATTATTGTAACTTTCTCCTGTCTTCCAGGTGATCTGAATGAGAATTTTAACACAACCCAGAACACAACTTCATCAAATCGTGCTCGCAAAGAAGTCAAAAAGGGTAATGTGGTACCCCACCTAGACCTTTGGGTATCTTTATTTACTTTTTTATAAACTGCACAATATTGTAATGTTTCCGGTATCCCCCTAATGAAAAATATTGACATTCTGAGCATGCCAGCAACATTAGTAACTTTTTCTTCACTTAGGTATAATGTATCTTAATATACATACAGTATAAGTTGCAAATACTAAGCAAACCTTCATTCCGTTTGGTCAAAAAGTTGACTACTTATCGGGCAATTAATGTAACGAGTAGAGAGATGTATGAGCTTTTCGCCCAAATTTGCAAACTTCTGAGATTTGCCGTTTTTTTTTTTTTGGTTCGGACTTCTTAAATTAGTTTATTTGCATTTTCAAGTCAGCTTATTTCCCAGATATCAAGGTGTTCAGTTATCTCTAGATGTGTTGTATAGATGAGCATTTTGGGGGGTATATAAGTCAGTGGATACGCTACTTAATAGGTCTCCTCCTTTTGCTTTTGCTAGAATTAATCAGAGTATCGATTAAAAAATGCACCAAAACCTTCAATTGGGTAAAACATTTATTGTTCAGAAATCAGAACCTTTAGGAACTCGCTCATAATTATGCTAGTGAATAAATTGGTTTGTTTTCAGTGGCTCAGCTTTCTGATCCAATCACACGTTCCAATTCCTGGTCATGTGATCTCCTGTGGCGTCATGACACTCGGGCTAGGAGGTTGTGGAAAGAAAGGCTTCAGTAGATTGGGCTTGAACTTTCCATCTTCCTTGGGCGTTTCACATGAGAACAGCTTCCTCAGAGGATGGATCTACTGTCTCTTGTCCTGCTATTTATAGCTACATTAACACTTTAATTTCCAGGCTAAAGTGCAAAGAATAAGAATCAGCAGAGTATACAACCACATATTTTAGTTTTACATACAATATATAGTAACAGGGGAAGCCCAGATCTGAGCAACATTGATTTAATCTCTGGGACAGCCTGGTTACTGAGATACTTACAGGTTAAGGTGCCCTGCCGGTAGCATGTCCTCTAGGTAAAACAAAATTAAGGTTCATTCTTCCCCATTAGGCAGGCCAATAAGAAGCCATGATGCCATCCATCGTGGCTTCCTGTTGGCTTGCTTGACCGGGAGATTTGAATACAAGGAAGTAACCAACCGCACCTTTCCCAATAAATACCTTGGAACCAGGCTGTCCCCAGAGCTGAAATGAATGTAGTTCAGGTCCAGCAACCCCCCCTATATGTATAATAAAAAGGGGGGTCAAGGGAACTGCTGTTTTAATAGAGCAAACAAATAAGACACAACTTTTGTCTCACTTTAGTAATCTTGTGCTATTTTTTTCATATATGAACCAAATTCGGGCCTGCAAGTTAATAAAAAAAATAGTTTTAATGAAATTAGAGACTCAAGCTTTAAGATTTAATGATCTTTTTTTCTACACAGTCACAGAAATTGTAGCCATGCATTAGGTAACACATTAATAGGGGAGCACGGTATTAGTGGTTTGTATGGGGTTTGTATGGGGATTATTTACGTTAGCGCTCTAATAATGGCCCTGCATTTTTCAGTGTATGCTTTCAATGGGCTGAAAGTGTTTCTGGGATGTTTCCATGTATAGGATAAATAGTTGTACACATAAAAGAGGTTGCAAGTGTTAAAGGATTTAAATGTGTATTACAGGTTGTTAATCTGAGATTTTTGGCATGTGAAGTTGACCAACATAGAGAGAGGCTTTAATTTCTGTAATTGGGGCTGGAAATTAGACATCTACCAGTAATGGTACATTTGAGGTTATTGGACAGCTGTTGGTTAAGTTGCAAAGAAAGAGGATTGAAGTTCTAAGGATGTGTAAAAATCAATGCTTCTACTTACAGCGTTGCTTGCTCTGCTAAAGAGTCTCCAGGGGGCAGGGTGAGAACAAAGGTGGCATATTCAAGTCTAACATACTTGACCTTCTTGGCCTTGAGTTAGTCCCAGCTCCTCAATGGCCCATACTAAACTAGCTGGACGCCACTTGGAGTAAAAACCGTCACCGCTTTATTAAAAATGTCTTATAAACCTGTACAAACATACAAACCGTACATGACCCAAATATGCCCCTCCCCCCACCCCCAACTTGCTTGCTCCACCCACTGTAACATAAGAGTCTATGGGATACCCATGACTCAACACCATACCGCCACCTGGTGTAACAAGCCTGATGACTCAACAAAATGCAACTTGGGAAGTACAACAACCTCTTCACAATGGAGCCAAGACTAGCAAGGTACCTGTCCTAAATATCACTTCACCCCGCCAAGCTGCAACGCATAATACATCCTTCATCAACGCCAACCTAGGGATGGATGGAGGGTGGGGTTCTTGAAGGCAGATCCAGAAAGGAAAAGGTGTCCACCACTAAGTTACCCCCCTTGTAAACTAGCACCACCCAACACAGACTAACGACACCCTCACAGTAACACTATATAGTCTAGCACTCTTTCTCTATACTAATAAGGCACATCTGCCCATATTTACGAAGTAGAGCTATGCCCATAGACACCGTCTTTCACTAATGAAAAGGGGTTCACCAAGTTGGAAGAAAATCTATAAATATTGATAGCAGCCCTCTTACATTGCTCTCACAGTGTGGAGCTATCCTTGCACGGAGTACATGAAGTCTCAAAGTTTGGTGCAACATGTACGCCATTTATTTGTGGAGCATGAATTAATCGCAGCAGCAACAGCTAGGTAGGTAACTCGCCTTCATAGCTCCATACTGCGAGTCCAATGTTGGAGTGCGCCTTTCAATATGTTTAGATTTACACTGC
The DNA here is from genome assembly GCF_040206685.1 of Ascaphus truei. Taxonomy (NCBI): domain Eukaryota; kingdom Metazoa; phylum Chordata; class Amphibia; order Anura; family Ascaphidae; genus Ascaphus; species Ascaphus truei. The sequence goes on from NC_134490.1 coordinate 28,035,223, forward strand.
TGAGGCATTAACCTTTATACCTATTTGTTACCTTAAAACAGCAAAACATGTGAAATCTTGTTTATTTTAATAAATCCGTACTGTAGTACTAGATAATGCCATTTTAAATTAATTTTAAAGCATCCTTTGATTTCTATAGCAGGTTTAAGCCCACCACCCCCAGCAGTGCAAGATCTTTGTTGCACTTTCCTGCTTGTGATAATTTGTTGCCAATGCTCCCAGGAGTTTGAGCTGCAAACTGTAACAATAGATAATGTCCCCTTAGTAATAGAAGGATACATTGTAGCTGCCGAGTTACACTGACCGAAGGATTGATTGGAACTGAAAAGCGGCCATTTAGTTAGGCACGCAATCAGTATTTTTTTTTTTATAACTCTCATTTTTATTAGGTATTACAGAGCATACATAATATCACCACCTATTGGCATACGTTACAGAATACCCAATTTTGTCATCAAAACAGTGACACGTAGACAGGACATGAGACAGACGTAACAAACCACACGTAAACCACATCACTAAGACGGACAGGACAAACTAGACTGGGGTGAGACACATTAGGGTGGGTGGGGGTGGGGGGCACCTGTAACTGCTGCATCGGAGCGGAGGATCTGCTATTAGCTCTATGTGTACGCTAGGGTGTGTTGTGGATATCCCGGTGGTTCTATGTTCTCCGTCGCTATGTCATCATCTCGTCTGGTCTGCTTTGTCCAAGGAGAACGCATTTATCTATATTAATGCAAAATTGTGGCGGCGTCCACCCCCGGGATGTCTGTTTGGGCCAGCCATGGGGCCCATACGTTTAGAAATTTGGAGCCAGAGTCGTTGATCCAACTCGTCAACTGTTCCATCTGGCAGACATGCCAGATTCTGTTCCTGATTTTAGCTATAGTGGGTAATTCCTGTTGTCTCCATACTGCTGCGATCTCACACCTCGTGGCGGTTGCGAAATGTGCAACCAATTTGAGTGTCGCGTTAGACACGTCCTGAGGCCGTCTGCCCACGAGGAACAGCCACGGGTCCAGGGGGATCTCCAAGTTGAGGATTCTTTCTAGCCAATCTCTAATAGATTCCCAAATCGGGACCACTTTCGGGCAAGACCACAGCATATGTTTTAAATCAGCCGTTTCCCCACACTGTTTTGGACAGAGCGGGGAATAGCTCTTGATAAATTTAGATAATTTCAATGGGGTATGGTACCACCGCATTAGGACTTTATATGCGTTCTCCTTCAACGTGGCACAAATTGAGCTTTTGGCAGCTGCCTGTAATATCTGATCCCATTCCTCGTCCTCTAGTGTCTCCCCTAAATCTGTCTCCCAATGTCGCATGTATTTCAGTCGGGGGGCGTCGGAAGTCTTCGGACAGACTACCTCCCTGTACATCCGAGAAGTTAGTCCTCTTGTGTCCGTCTCTCTGGAACACAGCTGTTCGAAATTGGTTCGTGCTGGGCGAACCGGGAATTTATTATAGAAAGCCCTAACCTGGAGGAATCTAAATAATTCTGTGTTGGGTAGCTTTTTCTCATCCTTAATCATATCGAACGTCTTGATATATTTACGTCCTTCCAGGTCCTTTAATCGTAAGTACCCCGCTTGCGTCCATTTTACAAATTTGTCACCTAACAGCCCTGGAGCAAAATCCGGATTTCCCACCAGGGGGGTCATCAACGACTGACGTGTGGTCAATTTAGCTTTAAATTTAGATGACTCCCAGACCGCTAGCGAGTTCGCAATTGCGCAGAGTGGCATCCCTAATGATTTCTTACACTGTTTTGGAAGCCAAATCAGATCGTGCAGTTTTACTGGCGCACAGCATTCTGTTTCTAGGGCCACCCATCTTCTATTTGCTGGGTTCGAGTGCCACTGGACAATTTGGCATAGTTGTGCCGCCTTGTGGTATGCCAACAAGCAAGGTACCGCTAACCCTCCTCTTGTTACTGGTTTTGTCAGTATGCTTTTCGCAATTCGTGGGCTTTTTTTATTCCAAATAAATTGAATAATGCGAGCCTGCAGCGTGAGGACCTCAGTCCTAACAAGAGGTATTGGGAGGGCTTGAAACAGATATAGTAGTTTAGGCAGCAGGTTCATTTTGACACTGTTGATCCGCCCAAACCACGATATGCCATAACCCGCCCAAACCCTGAGATCTTCCTTCAGTTTCTTCATTATTCTGGGGAAATTTGCTTTATATAGTGTGTTGTAGTCCTTTGTGATATACACCCCTAAATATTTGATAGCGGAGGGTTGCCATTTAAAATTGAAGTTGAGCTCTATCAATTTTTCGACCGGCTTGGGTAGATTGATGTTAAGCGCTTCCGACTTGGCCTGGTTAATTTTAAACCCCGACACCAAGCTGAAAGTTCCCAAGATCGCAAAGACGTTGGGCAAGGAGGTGAGGGGCTTTGACAGTGTCAAGATTACATCGTCGGCGTATAACGCTACTTTATGATGCTGCTCCCCTATATCTATCCCTGTTATATCTGGGCTTGCTCTGATATGAGCCGCTAGCGGTTCTATGCAGAGGGCAAATATTAACGGTGAAAGTGGGCAACCTTGTCTTGTCCCGCTACGGATGTTGAATATCTCCGAGGGGAATCCTTGGTGTCTCACCCTTGCAGTGGGACCATTGTAAAGGGCTAGTATTGCCTCTAGAAGGCGCCCCCCGAACCCAAACGCCCCCAGCGTCTCCCTGAGGAAGGGCCAGTCAATCCTATCAAAGGCCTTTTCGGCGTCCAGACTCAACAACATAGACGGAATATTTTTATTTTTTGCCAAATCAATCAAATCTACAATCCGCCTAGTATTGTCTGCCGCCTGCCTGCCCTCAATAAAGCCTACTTGATCCGGGTGAATCAACCCCGGAAGGACAATGCCCACCCTGTTAGCTAACAATTTTGAGAAGATTTTAGTGTCTGAATTGATCAGGGATATTGGCCGGTAGCTCTTGACGTCTGCCGGGTCCTTACCGGGTTTGTGGATCACAGAGATAGACGCCTGGAGCATCTGTGCCGGGAGGGGCTCTCCTGCTAGAATCCCGTTAAATAGGGACAACAAGTGGGGAGCCAGAATCTTGACAAATTTCTTATAATATAAATTTGAAAATCCGTCTGGACCAGGGGCTTTAGCGGGTTTAAGGGACTTCATTACCTCTGTTACTTCCTCAAGGGTGAAGTCACCCTGGAGTGCCTCCCTATCCTCCCTGCTCAAGGTAGGCAGATTTGCCTCTTTTAGGAATTTGTTCAAAGTTGCTGCGGTCTTTTGTGTGTGGCTGACCTTATCACCGTCGTATAATGTGGCGTAATAATTCTTAAACACCTCCACTATTTGTCGAGGATCGGAGGTAAGGTCCCCCCCCTGAGATTTGATGGATGCTATACGGTAATTTGGAAGCTTGTTTCGGAGCTTATTGGCTAATAAGGTATCTGGCTTGTTGGCTTTCTCATAGAATCTGCGCTTTGACCATGCCAACTCCTTCTCGGCCTGAGAGGTCAGGACCAGGTTAAGTTTAATTTTAGTGTCGCTCAGTTCTTTCCAAACCAAATTATCCTTGTGCGTTTTGTGTTGAGCAGTGAGATGTGCCAATTTCTCACGTAGCTCTTTTACTCTCGCCTCTTTTGCTCTCTTTCTTTTTCCTGCTATGGTCATCAACACCCCTCTCATGGTAGCCTTATGAGCCTCCCAGAGCGTGGATTGAGCCGACACACTGCCTTTGTTGTCCTTAAAATATTCTTGGATTCGCTCACCAATCTCTTTTGCAGTTACGGGGCATTTAAGGAGGAGTTCGTTGAGCTTCCAGTTTGCTCCCGGTCTGTCTAAGGCGTCTAATGTGCACCGCAGCTCTACCGGTGCATGGTCGGACCACGAGATTCCATGTATCTGCGTGTGCCCTACCACTGGGACCACTCTATTGGACACCAGGAGGTAATCTATCCGACTGTAGCGATTGTGTGGGTGGGAGTAAAAGGTATATTCCCGTGCATTAGGATGTTGTTCCCGCCAAATATCAATTAGCTGACAATCTTGCATACCCTTATGTATGGTTAGTACGTCCTGTTTGTGGGATAGGTTAGGTCTCGTACATCTGTCCAGGTCAGAGTCTAGTGTGCGGTTAAGGTCGCCTGCTATGAAGATATGTCCCTTTGCGACAGTGTGTAGTTTATTAAAGAACTGTGTAAAGAATGTAGCGCTCGTCTCGCATGGGGCGTAGACTGACACCAATGTCAGAGGTTGACTCTGTATCATCCCCGTAAGGATGATATAACGACCTTCTGGGTCCGTATATTGTTTATTTATATCTAACGCCAGTTTATTGTGTACTAAGATAGCCACTCCTCTTTTCTTTGCCTTGTTAGAGGCCAGGTAAAAAGTTCTGTAATTTTTGTCTAGATATTTCGGGTGATTGGAGTGTGAAAAGTGGGTTTCTTGTAGAAAAAGTATATCGGCTTTCAGGCGGCTATATTCTTTAAATGCGATTCTACGTTTTACCGGGCTGTTAAACCCTTTGACATTGTGTGTAATCATTATTAGTTCATTACTCATCCTTGTCTGCAGAAGAGGTGTGCTCCAATGGCGAGGTCATCTGGGCCGTTCGTTGGTCCGCCTACTCCAAGAACTTCAGGGGATCTGTAGTTCTCCATCTTCCTGTAGGTTGGTGCACTATGGGGGGGAAGATACATGAGGGGAGGGGGGGAACATCCAGACAGACATAAACAACACATATAAACAGTGGTCTCAGAGCCTCGGTACCCGTACCCCGGCTGTGAGACCATCGCCCTTGGGTACTCAGTGTAGGCGGCCAGGTACTCCCTCCCTCCCTGCCCCCCTCCCTCCCTCACTGGAATCCCCTCCCAAGGGACTTTGCCGGTCATTGGGGTTGGTGTCCTTTCCCGCTCCGGCTGTCGGTCCATGCAGGAACAAAAGCAGGCTCGAACCCCGCTATCCGGCCTCCCTCCTATAAACTCTTCAAACAACAACTAGCAAACAATGCTTTCCTATGATCATTCCTTTGCCCTGCGTACTCCACTTTACGGTAACCTGCCTCTCCCCCTAGTAATACATTATCCTTGTACTCCTAATTGGAGCTAATAATCCCGCCTCTGTGTCTGTGTGGCGCCTCCGGCCTTTGCTTGGCCTGGACCCATGTATCCCTCCACTTTCAGTGGCTGTTGACCTCAATGAGCGGGACCACCATATACAGAGATAAACCGACCACCCCGGAATCGAGCCTATATTGGTTACCTGGGGCCTTTTGATCTACTTCAGGTTCTCGCTCCCTCCCTTCTATCTTCTTGTGTGTGTATTACCTTCTCACCTCTATCTTTCTCTTATTTAACCACTTCCCCGTCTCTGATCCCTCTCCAACATTTCCAGAACTTCTTCTCTTAAACTAACCTTCTCTTACCTTCCACTATTTCACATCCCCCTCCTTTCCCGATAACCTACCTACTCCTCTCTACTTCACCTCCCTACTCCTCCTCTCTCCGCTCCCTCCTCCAACCCATCTACCTACTACTTCCCTCCTTCTAGCCACCTATCCTAAACCACCTACTTAATCTACTTACCCCATCCTATCTCGCCCTATTACACGTCCCCCTCCTTCCTTTCCACCTCACTTTCCCCTCTCTCCCCTCTATTACCCACCCTATCTGCGCTACCCGTGCCCCTCTTATCTGTTTCTCCGGCTGACTGAGCTCTCTCCCCACTGCCCCCCTCAGCTCCGTAATGAATCACATCCACCAAAGATTCTTTTATTGTCCGCCGGTGCAGTCCATGTCGATCCCTGCGTAGTGCTCCGTCGCCGTCTCTTTCCGGCTTCCTGGTCTGTGTGCAGGTGTCTGGGATCTCCGCTGCTCCCGGTGGTCCCTGCCTCTCAATGTCGGCTCCCTCACTCGCCGGCGCTTGCTTCCGGCTCCTTAAGATGACGTCGCGGCCAGGATCTCCTCTGCTCCTCGCCACCTCCAAGATGGCCGCTCCGGGTCCCGCCCCTTCCGGTGACGTATTTCCTCTGGACGCCATTTTGGATTTGACAACTCACCGACGCGGACGCATCATCTACTTGGCTTCCCGCTCACCTCGATCTTCCCGCCTTCCTGGTTCTGCGTTCCATGGTGCCTGCGCTATCTCCGCCATCTTGGGTGCCCTGCCAGCTCCACGAGGTAAGTCCAAAAGAGTTTTTTAACAGGTGCCCGACATCCCGGGTATGCGGCATACACCAGCTCCGGTAGGGGGGGGGGGTGCGAGGTCCATTAGTCCAGGGCAAAGGTATATATTTCTTGACTTTTTGAACATTAAACTGACAACTTTATTAAAGCACAAACTGTGGTGAAACATAGTAATTATACGTTTCCTCATCCTAGAGTGGCCCCTTCATCAGCTGTGCTTCCGACTGTGGTCCAGGATGGTCCCGGGGCCGGCTCTTCCGTCTCGGAGGCCGTGGGGGTCAGCCGCAGCCCCAGCTTCTTAAGGAACGCCTCACCTTCTCCAGGGGCTTTCATACTGATTGGGCGTCCATTTTTAATCACCATCAGCCCGAAGGGAAACAGCCAACGGTAGCGGATGGCCTTATCCCTGAGGCATTTAGTTATGGGCCACAGCTCTCTTCTTCGGGCTAATGTAATTGGGGCAATGTCCTGGAATACTGCAATTTTGGTGCCCTCAAATTCTCTCAGGGGTGCATTCCTTGCGTGCTGCAGCACCGCTTCCCTGGTCTTATAGTGATGGAGCCGCACTATAATGTCCCGCGGTCGTTCTGTTGGTTGTGGTTTTGACCGGAGCGCCCGATGGCATCTATCCATTCCCAGTTTATCTTGCGGGGAATCCGGGCACATATGGGCGAGCCACCGCGCCACGAACTCCTCACAGTCTCCCACAGTCTCTGGGACGCCCCGTAGGCGGACATTATTGCGTCGGTCGCGGTTTTCTGCGTCTTCTTGTCTGTCTTTTAATTCGTTAATTTGCGCCTGCAGGTCCGCTGTCTTTTTTGTATTGCGCAGGCCCACCTTGGCGTTAGCATCCACCTTCACTTCAAGCTCCTGCGTTCTTGCCCCCAGGCTCCCTACCTCCTTTCCCAGGGCTCTAATTTCAGCCTGCAACATGGATTTTAAGTCTGTATATAGTCTTTCAAAATCGCAGCGTCTTACCGGCAGAAGACCCTGATCCTCCCCTGTATCCCCCTCCTCCTCCGATTCTGATCCAGTGCGGGAGGTGGGTGCCCTTGCCGCCGTGGCCCTGTTCGGTTTAGCTCTGCCAAAATACTCTGGGAGCCCCTTTTTTTTAGGGGTTTTAGCTATCTTTTTTGACATCCTGGATGTTTAGTTAGTATAAGGTGGTGTTTTTAGTCAAGTCTTGCCAGTTTTGCTATTCGTTTTTTTTTAAAAACTGGGAGTGAGGCACAGAGCTCTCAGTTCAAGCTTCCATGCTCCTTGCTTCCCAGCATGCACCTCACGCAATCAGTATTTTACCGATTTATAACATGAGTGCCTAACGATTGCCAGCTTAGGTAAAGATGTATAATTCTACATTGTTACATGCTTTACATTTAAAAATAAGAAAAGAAAAAAAGGGGGAGGGGGATATATGTAGTATTACTGCTTTAGGCTAAGGCCCCGTTGCACGCGTCCGCACGGCTGTCTTGCTTGCCGGCGGCGCGTGCAACTCACTGCACCGCGATCTGCGGTCTGCAGGAAACTTTTTCCGGCATGGGGGGCGTGGCCAAAACGGGTGGAGGGGCGCGGCCATGACGTGAGGGGGCGGGACAGCCCCTCAGCCGTTCAGCCCCTCAACTGTTCAGCCCCTCAACTCCTCAGCCGCTCACACACACAGACAGGCACTCACGCACTCGGGCACACACACAGACAGGCACTTGGGCACACACACACACAGACAGGCACTCACGCACTCAGGCACAGACAGGCACACACACAGACAGGCACACACACAGACAGGCACTCACGCACTCAGGCACACATACACACACACAGACGGGCACACACACAGGCAGGAACTCCGGCACACACATACACACACATACACACACATACACACACAGACGGGCACTCATGCACTCAGGCACACACATACACACACACACACAGACAGGCACTCACGCACTCAGGCACAGACAGGCACACACATACACACACAGACTGGCACTCACGCACTCACAAATACACGGGGGGGGGGTGAATCGGAGCCCGGGGGATCGCTGACACACAGCTCAGCAGGCGAATTAACACCGTCACTGCTAGGGGGGCCTTCAACCCAATACTGACATTGTCCCGCAGTACATGAGCAGCGCGTACAACGGCACACACACACACACCCCCGCCCGCGAAGAGGAGAGAGTCTGTGGGAGGGAGCAGGGGGGACTTCCTTGGTGCTGCAGTTTATTTAAAATCGCTGCTTTCCCCCCCCCACACTCTCCTCCCCGCTCCCCGAAGCGTCCCCTCCTCATTGGCTCACAGCCACACCACGTGACGCGTCGCCGCTTGGGATTACAATTCTCTTGAATCCCCTGGCGGTTGACGCGTCACAGCGTGTAGTGAGCCGTGCAGCGAGGGGGGACTGGGACCGGCTCGGGAGAATAACATCAGATGGTGCGTAGTGCACGCGCGGCCGCACAGGCCGTCGGAAGCAGCGGGACCCAGGCCTTAAGCTTGATTTGTATTTTATCTTTGTTTTTCACCAATTTAGATGTTATTTGATGCAAGGACCAGTATTTTCTTACTGCATCTCTTATTCAATATGCTCTTTGGACATCTTCCCTGTGCTGGAGAAGGGTTCAGCTCCATTGAAATGAAGGGGTTTTAAATCTTCACCACCACACAAGACGTCTTTACAGCATACTGAACAAGGGCCTTGGCATCAATGTGTTTAAGGTGAAGTACATTGTCCCTGTTATAATGTGGAGAGGAGTTAAGCGTCACACATTATAATGAGATTTATAACATTCTGAGCGACATATTTTTTATTTTACTTTTACCAACGTCCGAAAATACTGCCGGGTCCGATATGGCGTCCACCTTCCCCAGCCAACAATTGTCATTAAAAAAAATGAACAAGCGTCGGAATTTTTCTTACTATCAAATATAATGGAAAATAAGTGCGCTGATTTTATTTACTTAGGGATTCATCATTTAACCGGGGGGGGGGGGGGGAATTAATGCACAAGAATTCCAAAGCTGAAGTAATGCCAGCTATTGCAAGGCAGATTTTACAATCAGACAGGTTGCCTTTTAGTGGGATGTCCACAACCGTTAAATGTAAGGGTTCGTTTAAAGAAGGGGACAAAAAAAAACCTTTATTATTGGGTTAGTCAGAAAGACAGGGGGGTGCTCAACTTCAGTCCTCAAGCCCCCAACAGGTCAGGTTTTCTGGATATCTCAGCTTCAGCACAGTGCTGAAGCAGGTAGATCCTGAAAACCTGATCTGTTGGGGGGAGCTTGAGGAATGAAGTTTAGCACCCTTGGCTTAAAGTATCTGTCTTACATGTTTTGCTTCTTGTTAAGATGACTTGTCAGAAACACTGGATTCAAACATATCGGCGTTATGTTTATCTGTTTGCTAATGACTGCACCATGTAAATTTTTTAAGTACTTAAACAATGTTTTTTTTTTTTTTTTACAAAGGCTAATAATCTTTTGGTGCCACAACTGTTTGTCAGTCTTCACAATGAATGGTGACCTGTTCTCTTTGTCTTGTGCATTGTTTGTATAGTAATTATGCTGCCATCATTAAACAGGTAGGTACCGTACAGGTAGGATATGCAGCGGGCCTGGGGGAAAAGAAAACATGTTCATTTTTAACAGGATGCAAATAAGGTCAACTATTACTTCAAGGATGACTGACCCTTTCACTAATTTGTGTTACTTTCTTTCTGACCTGCCCCTTTAAATTCAATGAGAAGTTCTCACTCAGCAGGTTATAAAAAAAAAAGCCTGTATGTGAAAATCTGACTCGGCAAGATAGGATGAATATAGTGACCTATTGAAGTAGAATGTTTCCCTATTCATTAAATAAGGCTATAATTCTCTTAAATTGTTCCAATCATTGATTCACCAAGGCTGCAGGAAGTAATTAGTGAACTTGAAAGGTTTTATAAGAACCAACATGAATGTGTACACAGGGGGCTCAGCTGAAAAACTGTTGCACAAAAATAACTCCCAAGTTTTTTAAAAAAATAATAAAAAATAATAATAATGAATTGACCCTTTTTTTCTTGGATAAGAAATGTGCTGTGTTTGCACCAGGATCTCCCTAGTTTTTCAGCCGGCAAACTTAGACCCTGTCGTCCTCCACAATATTCTTTTTGATGTGGTTTGTTGATAGAACGTAATCCCTTGTTGAAAAATATCTCATAGAGGTCAACCTCCAAGAACCCCAATCTGGGACATTTTGGGGTTCCCTGACCATTTGTTTTAATTTTAATTGAGAAGTACTGATTTTATCAGAAACTCCAAGGAAGACACCAAATCAGAGAGTGATTTACTTTTTTGCTTTATTGACATTCTCCTATTGTCAGCAGACTTATTGGGATCTATAAACGCACCTGTTAATGTCAAAATAGCAACATCTACTTGTATGCTCCAGTTTTCCTCGTGTGTCGGCTTGTGATTTGGGTAGTGTCCGTAGAAAGTGTTAGGTAGGAGTTACATGAAGCACGCGTCAAACAATCCACCACAGTTGTATGGAAAGAAAACCTATTGTTTTGTAATCTGGGCCAGATGTAGGAAACTTGTGTAACAAGCTTGTTACTTATGACACAGCTTTGAGCACAAGATGGTGCAGTGCATCAAAACAAGGGTTCCTTTGACTTCATAAATAGACCTAATTTACCTAAACAAATAACAAAAATGAAGCTTATTAATGCTTAATTTGTTAACTTTGTTTTTACCATCTGAGCCAGACTATCTACAAAGCACAACCAAGCTGGTGTATTCCTCAGATTTTCAAGATTTGTCTAAACACACTTATGTTTTAATGTTTCTATTTTCTCAAGCTGGGTAATGTTTATAGTAAATATAATATACTTTCTTATATAGCACAGGGGTTGACTGGAAAATGTTCTATATATATACACACACACAGCCGACATAATTTCTGGGGCCCAGAACTCCAGATTCCACCGGGGCCCCCATGTCGGTGCCCACCCCCCTCACACCCCCTGTCACACACCACCTCACCCCCCCTCTATTTCTCTCCCCTCTTCTCTCACCCTCCCTCATTTTCTCCCACCCCCACTCACTGTTCCCCTTTCTTTGCCCCCTCTGTCTCTTACTTCCTTTCCCTCATTCTTACTCTTTCCTCTCGCACTCTTCCTCCCTCCCTCTCTTCCTCCTCTCCCTCTCTTGCACTCCCTCCTGCTTACTCTCTCACTCTCCTCTTCCTACTCCTCTTCCTCACACTCTCCCCTTACTCCTGCTCCTTCTCTTCTCACACTCTCCCTCCTCCTCACTCTCACCCCTTCCTCCTACCCAATGCCTTCCCTTCCCTCACTCAATCCCCATCCTCTCTCACTCAATCTCCCGCCACAACACTCAATCCCCCCCCCTCCCCCCCCCTCCCCACTCCCCCCCCCCTCCCCACTCCCCCCCCTCCCCACTCCCCCCCCCCCCTCCCCACTCCCCCCCCCTCCCCACTCCCCCCCCCCCTCCCCACTCCCCCCCTCCCCACTCCCCCCCCCCCTCCCCACTCCCCCCCCCCCTCCCCACTCCCCCCCCCCACTCCCCCCCCCCCTCCCCACTCCCCCCCTCCCCACTCCCCCCCCCCTCCCCACTCCCCCCCCCCTCCCCACTCCCCCCCCCTCCCCACTCCCCCCCCCCCCTCCCACTCCTCTCCTCCATGACTGGCGGAGCGGAGGAATTAGACTGAAGGCGGCACCGCTGCAAACAGGACCGGAAGTAAAGAGAGGCCAGTCAGCCAAACCCATAAACTGGGTTGGTCCCAAATTCAGCAACCGCCAGGCCTCTCGCACATTTGTCCCTGCTCTCGCCCTCCTGTCGCCCTCCTGTCGGCGGCCCTGCACGTTTATAGAAATTACGCATACACACCTTATACCTACACCAATTAATCCACACCCCTATACATATAGCAAATCAACCCCCACACACCATACAAACACAAAATTAACCCTCCCCTTATATACACCAAATCAACCTTTCCCTCCCTGTATTAAGCCCTCCCGCTCTCCCCCCCCCCCAGCCCCACAAACATTTGTTCATGTAACCACCCGCACCCACCAGATTCACAGATAAGACACCGCCGCACAAAACATACTGTAAACCTTGCCACACCATGATCAGAGGAGCAGGGAGATTGGGTGCAGAGAGCCCTCTGAGGACTGAAATCTGCCTTTCAGTAACACAGTGCTGGAGTGTGCCAGAAGCTGTATTTCTTGTACCGGTCTACACCTTTTCCCTGCTACTGAACCAAATATCTGCAACCTGACCGGTTCTGGGGTAACTGCTTCGCTAAAACCCAGCGCCAGCCTGTCCCTGTACAGCGCTGTCAATGTACGCAGCACTTTATGTAGGATTTTGCAGCCACAATTAATCGTGCCCCAAAGAGCTTACATTCCTGGGGGGCAGGAAGATATAATTACTTGTTAAGTTGAAAAGTTGACACTGCGGTTTGAACCTTGTTCGCCGGCTTCAAAGGCAGTGACGTCACTGAGCTAGTCCTTCAGCACAGCTAACCTTCAGTAATAACCTGGCAATTATGTTTTTACACATTTAAAGTAGACATAAAAAACAGTTTTCCTCTCCTTTTCAACTCTATACTACTGTACAGTACCTCAATCTATGCTCAAAGGGACAGCTGTGGTGGTGCATTATTTCCAAACCGACTCCATACTATCATGAGATCTTGATCAATGATGGTGTTGTTGGTCTTTCAAACTCTATATTAAATGCAGTCGTGTTCTCAATAGTCCTTCATCTCTATGGCACCTTCTAGGAAACCAATATAATTAAAATATAGCATGCAGAGCTGTTGAAACCTGAATAGTCTCTTCAAGAGTCAGTGCACATTAAAAACAAAAAAATAATAAAGTCTGTAAGGTTATGAAAACTCTGCACATTATAATTTCATCTAGGAAGAACTCGTGGTTGTCCTCCAAAAGGTATCATAACTTACAATGAATCTACACTTCTCCAGGAACAATACGCCTTCTAGAACATTGAACGCCGTTTTACAGTATGTAAAACTGAGTGTTGGAGACCCGTGGCTGGGCTATTGTTGTATGACGCACCATTTTCTTCGCAATGCTGTGCTTACAATCTAAAATAAACATAAAGACCAGTTTTGTTTTCAGGTTTGGCACTACATAACATCACAAACAATAATTGATGGACATTATATCCAAACACCAATATTCATAGATATAACCCACATTGTAATTACACACAATAATATTTGACTTTTTTTTTATTTAACAAATCATTCCTAGATAAATAAAATATATGGACAGTTTGGTATATGAATTTTTGAATATTTTAGTTTTTCAAAAGATTGTGAACTGCAACTTCCCTCCCCCTCCCCCAGGTATCAGACTGAATGTTACTATTGAAGAGACACCAAACAAGGACAGAAATGATACTTTGCCTCCCCAACACCAAGAACCTTTCCTGAGAGTTCGCAGAGCTGCCACTTCAAGGACTGAAAGAATATGGCCAGGCGGAGTCATACCATATGTCATAGCTGGAAATTTTACTGGTTAGTCTTTTGGTGAATTGCCAGTTGTGATGTAGACCAGAAAAAAAGACGGTGTATGAGAAGCGCTAAAAAATAATAAGTGATATACCGCTATAATGGTACCCCTATTGGTGGGCTAGGCTTCCTGGTGAAATGCTGATTAGTACAAATCAGAATACAAGATACAAATAAAGAAAAAAAAACGGCGTCTTACAAGTCCAATCTGGTGAATTTTGGAAGTCCAATCAGTGAAGAAAAGTGTCTCAATATATAGACCCTTCTGATCCTTAAGTACCAGATGGTCTGATGTGGCTTCCGCCGTGCGTTCCGTGATATGTGAAGAAAACACAAAAAGAATTATAGTGCAATAATGCCAACAAATATTACCCTATGACTGACACACATACAGATACAAACAGGACACTTACACAACAAATAGGACAAACGATATTAAGCAAGACACTACCCAACAAATAAGACAAACAATAGCAAGGCTGAAATTAATAAAAGCTAATTTAATACAAGATAAAACATAAAATAGTGATTATGCAGATGACTGAGAGACCGCCGGTCCGGAAGGTCTAAAACCGGGACCCTACTCACAGAATTATAGAAATAAGCAGGCAGTGAAAGTCGGTCGTGAAAAGGTAATAGCTCTCCCTTCGGTCACATAATGGAGCGTTTCTTAGATGCACTCCTGTGATTCCCCGCGTCTCTGGGGCGGATGCTCCGTCACTGGGGGGCGGACCTTGTGGTTGAATACTCCTTCCGTCTCCGACTCGCGTCTGCCACGCTACTCTCGTCACTCCGTCAGATGAGCTCTGAACTTTGCCCTATGCGTTTCGTGCGCTTGCGCACACTTCTTCAGGGGATAAATATGATTAGACAGAAGGAGTATTCAACCACAAGGTCCGCCCCCGGTGACGGAGCATCCGCCCCAGAGATGCGGGGAATCACAGGAGTGCATCTAAGAAACGCTCCATTGTGTGACCGGAGGGAGAGCTATTACCTTTTCACGACCGACTTTCACTGCCTGCTTACTTCTATAATTCTGTGAGTAGGGTCCCGGTTTTAGACCTTCCGGACCGGCGTTCTCTCAGTCATCCGCATAATCATTATTTTATGTTTTATCTCGCATTAAATTAGCTTTTATTAATTTCAGCCTTGCTATTGTTTGTCTTATTTGTTGGGTAGTGTCTTGTTTAATATCGTTTGTCCTATTTGTTGTGTAAGTGTCCTGTTTGTATCTGTATGTGTGTCAGTCATAGGGTAACATTTGTTGGCATTATTGCACTATAATTCTTTTTGTGTTTTCTTCACATATCATGGAACGCACGGCGGAAGCCACATCAGACCATCTGGTACTTATGGATCAGAAGGGTCTATATATTGGGACACTTTTCTTCACTCATTGGACTTCCAAAATTCACCAGATTGGACTTGAAAGGCGCCGTTTTTTTTTTTCAGTTGTGATGTAGGGAACTATAGTAAGTGGTCAGTATTTATTTGTATTACGTTTTGATGATATGTGTGTATATATGTGTGTATATATGTATGTGTATAAACATATACATATTAGCTCTGTTCAATATACAGCTCAACCCCGTTATAACACGATCCTTTACAACGCGAATCCGCTTAGAACACGATGCAAGTGTGGCTCTCAATTTTCGTATTTATGAATACTTCACAATATGATTATTGTTATCTTAAATACCTTATTGTACAATGCATATAATTGTACATGATTTCATATGTGATGTGATTCTTTGGACCCCAAGCACCGCGTTATAAGAGGGTTGAGCTGTAGTTGGTTAATATACATTATGTATATAGGTGTGTGTATGTGTCTATATCTATATAGATATATGAACACACACATACGCATATTAACTATGTTTAAAATACTGGACCTGTTCTAAAGATCAGCTTTACTAAACTAATATAAAAATTGAGAATTTTGGGGATCACCACTGTCATCTTCAGGGACCATGGTGTTCATCCCTGTTTTTAAATAAATTATTTCATTATCAAGGGATTAACTAATAGAGAATGTTGATGCAACATTGAGTGCCCATCAGCTGTACAAATGCTTCTGGGCATTAAAGAGAAGACATTGTATCTCGAGCTCAGTGATCTCCTTCACGTAAGACAACAAGAGGAAAGGTGATGATGAGTAGCACAGCCGCGGTATTCCAACTCCCAATAGGACCGGAAAATATTGAACAAAAGTAAACACTCCAATCTAGCAACAGGTCAGGTTTATTGCAGGATGGTGCAGCAACAGGACAACACGAACGCACCAACACGGTGCGTTCGTGTTGTCCTGTTGCTGCACCATCCTGCAATAAACCTGACCTGTTGCTAGATTGGAGTTTTTACTTTTGTTCAATATTTTCCGGTCCTATTGGGAGTTGGAATACCGCGGCTGTGCTACTCATCATCACCTTTCCTCTTGTTGTCTACTCACCTGGATGGACTGCATGCCCTGGATGTCTAGAAGTCCTGCAAGCACTAAGGTAAAGGGCCGCAGTGCCCCTACATATATATATATGGACACCAGTGCTATTGTTTATTACATATTGGTTACTTGGCTGGGTGTATATGGTGTTTAAGCTGTGGAGGTCAAGTGGACCCCACTAGACACTTAGCCCGTGCCAGATAATTGCCATATTATTCATGGACTTTCTATTGTCATCCAGAATCATTTATACATACTGTGGAGGATTTCTATCCAATTTGGATGCATCACGTCTATTCTACTTTGTCCTTCACATAAGAACCTGGGTGGACATTAAGACTCCAAACACTCCAACTGGACTAGCGTCCTGTGGTCTTTTCAATCTGTAATTAATAACCAGTCTAAGGAGACCAAGCCAACCCCACCACCATCTCAGTCTTGACAATGACAGTAGAATAATACGGTGTCTCATTCTCTGAACAATGCAGTTCTGCATACAGCACCGAGATTCGCCAGTGTAACTCATAGGCAAAATTCAAATGAAATCAAACTTGAAACAGCACAGATTGCTGGTATTACTTTATTGTTATGTGCTATACATTTTACGTATGGATGTATATAAATATATCTCGGAAGTAGAAGAAAGACAATCATGTTTTAATTATGGCTTTTATCTTTTCAGGCAGTCAAAGAGCAATATTTAAACAAGCTATGAGACACTGGGAAAAATACACGTGTGTGACATTTGTAGAAAGAACAGATGAGGAAAGTTTCATTGTGTTTACATACAGAACATGTGGGTAAGTATGAGAATTAAAGACAATGCAAGCCCATTATATTAGGAACCCTGGTACAATATTTATCTTGTCAACAACTTATCAATGTTATTGCCCTCCCCCCCTTTTAATATTGATATTGTTACCGAATTTGAATCACGCTAATGTTACTTGAGCTCCGGGGACTCCCCTGTGCCCAAGACACTTGCTGATTAGTTGCCAGTACTCTTTCTGGAAATGCAAAGATGGTCACTCTGGTCAACCAATAGAAAGCTGCAATGTCACGCCCCTGATGACGTTGTGACTTGTTATTGGCCTGTGAGGCAGAAGCCGATGTGGCACCCATTTTTATTTTCTGAGTTGCAGCAGAAGCACTAGCAACTAGAAATGTACGTTTTCTTGGTAACTAGCGGATCCCGACAGCTAGAAACAGCATGATTTTCTCCTGAGGACCTTCCAAATTTTGCAACAAAAAACTGAACTGAAAAAAAGAGTAAGGGGGGGAGGATGTTGACTTAACAGTGAAATCACTTATTTACTGTGTAAAAATGTATACATTTCGATTTTCCCCAGGGTGGTTTCATTTCCACCTTATCTGGTAATTCTCAAGATCTAACCTAAACATTATAGGGCATTCTAAAAGCCCTATAACGTGCATGGTACATCATGCTATAAATGCTAATTTTATAAGGATAGTGCCTTCCCCTTCCATTCACGTCTTGGGGAGGCCTGCACAATGCCATGTGATCGCTACACCAAGCGTTCAGATTCAGGTGATGCCGATCTTCCAGCGCTCAAAGGGTTAAACACGGCACTGCCATTAATTCTCTATGGTCCTAGCAGAGATTTTAAGTGAAGTGTTTCTGGTATGTACTGTATTGATTTGAAACCAGTAGTTGAAGTGTGATGGTACCACTCCTTTTTTTTTTTTTCTATTTATAACCCCAGAGCTACTTTTTGTGTACACACAGTCCCACTTACTATTTAAAGAAAGGTGTTAATTTAAGGAAGCTCTTCTCCCCTTCCGTTTGAAAACAATATAGCTTTCCGACAAATGTTTATTAAAATCAGAATTCTTTATATGGTCAGGCACAGTATTGTAGCTTTATTTTTTTTAAGTTTCTTTGGTCACTGATTGAAACACTTAAAAGTTCTATAAGTTTTCATATCTGGACCTAATTTGAGTCTTCAATAAATGGAAATAAAATTATCCTGTTTTTGAATGTTTTGCTGATGTAAACAAAGTGTCTATATAGACAATAGGTAGCTGGATTCAGCAAATATTTACATGCACCGAAACCGTTTTGCACAAGACATTAAATGTAGAGAACCATTTATAATTGTTTTTAAAATCTTTTAAGCTGCTGTTCATATGTAGGTCGTCGGGGAGGAGGTCCTCAAGCTATATCCATAGGAAAAAATTGTGATAAGTTTGGCATCGTGGTCCATGAATTGGGTCACGTGGTTGGATTTTGGCACGAACATACCCGGCCAGACAGAGATGAGCATGTGTCAATTATAAGAGAGAATATACAGCAAGGTAAGATGAGATTAGCAGTTCTGATATGATTTGCATGTACATGTAAGTATTCAATTTTGATAATACAATTTCACCCTTTGAGTACCCACCCTTTGGTGGGTTGTATCCCAGAGTTCTGGGAGTTTTTGGTGCTAGCAATGTTCAAACAACAATAATAATTTTGTTAATATATACCTAGGTCAGGAGTCGACAACTCCAGTCCTCAAGGGCCACAAACAGGTCAGGTTTTCAGAATAGCCCTGCTTCAGCACAG